>NC_056735.1:79442578-79545078 GCF_019279795.1 Protopterus annectens
GTCACAAGGCAAACTCCGCATACACCACAAGGGATGATATGGGCTTGGAACCCACCAATTTGCTTCCAGCCACTGTCAGTGTCAGGATTGGTCCAACAAGTATGTGCTATAACAGGGGATAGTATATGTCGATATATTGTAACAGTCGACATATGTATGGGTGTATAAGTAAGATGAACATGTTAAAGGTGGGCTTACCGTGCAAATATGGTGTGCATTGTGGGATATTGTGCCAATAACTGTGTAATGTACAGTATTTTAGGCAGATCTGTATTCTATTCTACATAGCAGTTCTGTTATGTTATGCAAACAGTAGTTATGTCTATTGGCAATTACAATACTCAATAACAGGATACATATCATTTGTATTCATCTGACAGTTTAGCAGCATGATAGCAAAGATAATTGGAAGAGCAGGTAACTATCCATGCACATAACACATGTAATATCCACCTCTCTAGTATCATTTGCAAGCAATAACAGCTGTGCATGTGTACATGTTATGCAAATGTGTAGTGACCCTTGTTACAGGGCTGGACCTCTCTAGTATCATTTGCAAGCAATAACAGCTGTGCATGTGTACATGTTATGCAAATGTGTAGTGACCCTTGTTACAGGGCTGGGCCAAATGGCTATGTGCACACCTACATAGAGTGGATATTGAGAGTAGAGACACACTGGTTGAACTACCAGGTTTGTGTAGCCCAACCTCTCATTGCCAACCTAACAGCCACTTGCACATACTGTATGTAAGGTAGTGCACAGTACTGGTAATGAAACAGGTTGCATATCATCTTTAACTCCAGTGTAACATCTGCAGTAGGAGTGTAAGATGTAGGAGACAGCTGCCCATGTGTAATAGCCACTTCATAGGTGATGGCTTACACTATCTGATTATATCCTGATCATGTTGATAGTGGCATCAGAGTCTATTGATACATGACTCTGTTTGGAGAGTGGGTGTCTGTGCCCAACAGAGCTCATGGTCCTGGTGGATATGTGAGTATATACCCAGAGAAGGAAACAGACCTGTAGACACTTGCATCATCTGTAATCAACTAACAGGATGTGATGTGCTCCTCAGAGGAGGATTGCTGCTAAAGGTAGCTACAATGTTTCCGTAATAGCCAGTGTTGTCACATCCATAACACAAATATTTACATGTGAGCATCACTGTCTAAAACATCTTCATAAGCAATAAGTAAACTAAATACAGTACTTGGTACTTGTAGTACTGAATGCTCATACAGGCATGTCCACTAGTCAGCTACTGGTGTTTACTAATGTCAGCTTTGTGTATGTGGCCATCCTGGGGGAATGTAATCTCTATGCCATGTACACTGCCAAACCCACCTAACACCATGCCCCACACATTGTTTGGGATGCAGCTACAGGGGTAAGCTGGAAGGCAGCCCAGTCTACAGCCATGACTGGACTGGACAGTCATGAGGTGTAGGTTAACACATGCATCTCATCAACACAACCAACACATACCCTTACCAGAACACAGTAAGGACACCCACACACACTACCAGAAATCACACACATTCACAGATGCTTCTAAGTATCTGGCCAAACAAGTGACCTCCCAAGCTGGAAGAGACAGACACCGAAATACACAAACTGTATGACATAGTTTGCATAATTGTGCCACACCTCAGAACACGTGGCTGGAAACATGCCCAACAGTACTCATTTGTGAATGCAAACTCTAGCACTATGTTACACACCAACCTATATGAGGGCATACATACTGTCAGCTGCCTGTCTGCCATGATTAGCCACATACCCATACACTCAGACCACCTTTTGAACTATACACATGGCTCTGGCATATTCCATGTTGTTGTGCAGGACCTGTGATGCAGTAGCCTGGACTGCATGGAAACACATGTAGGAACTGTCAGGTCTTGTAGCCCATGCAGGTATGTCCCAAGGCCTGGGTAGCATTCTGCCATTGGCCAGAATGATACTGCAGTACAGGGACAAAAGGATTGTATTCCACAATTGTCTAGTGTAGTGGTGCAAGTCAAAGGGTATCCAGTATCTGTCTGCCTGGGATAACATGGTTGACAGACCATGATGCTTTGCCAGACAGGGCCTGCACCTGTCACCCCTGGGAATCTGGATACTGCCTAGGGCTCATGCTTCCCCTATAGTGCCTTCATCATGCACAGTTCAAGTGAAGGTCCACTGCTGTTACAGGGACAGCCAAGCAATAAACTGCGGGTCTCACTACACAATGATACATGTCAGAAACACTATATGGACACACATATGTCAATCCCTAACATGGAGAACATATCTGTGCAGTGGCTGAGACATGTTTCAATGCTCCAGAGCACACCTGCATGACCATGTTATAACACATACCTCACCTCTTGCCCATTATCCTTTATTGGAACACATGGGACGCAGGTGTGTCCATATTCCTGAAGGATATGTACACCCCACGCTAGTTGCACTTGCATAACTTCAGATGCATTATGCTGAGCAACTACCTTTGTGCCAAAGTGGAATTCAAATTGCACCTTGAGACAGATCACCCACCAGGCCACGGATTTCCCAACTGTCATAATGTGCTGTAATGGGGAAGATTAGGTCTGAGACAGAACCATAATAATGGCTACTCTCAACTATTCCATTATGAACTGGGAAGACTCCTCATGTACCAACACCTGCGCTCAATGCATGTTGGATTCCATCAACCCCAATGACCTGGATCACAGTAGTCACACAAACAGGGCTAACAGTATGCTACACATAGTCAGTCTCCAATGCCAATGTTATGTTTCCTAAGAGCAGAGTGGTGACTGTCATGGCACCCATGCAGATGGACAATGCATGTGCAAATGCTGAATCCTACACAAATGAACCTTAAGCAGTCACATATGTGCAGTGATTGTGCCATTGAAACAGAACCAGGATTCAACCAACACAAACAAGAAGGCAAACTGGTGGTACCATGCTTTAAACTGTACCACAGAAGGTAGTAACTGTTGCAAGAGTGAACACACATGAGTGTAGGTGATCCCTGGTCAGCCTCAGTAAGATGCAGATACACCATATAAAACCACACAAAGCTACTGTGAAACTAATCAGCCACATATTATGAGGCCAAGCACAGAGCATTCTATAGCTGTGTCATTAATCGTAATGGCAATGACAAGACCTGCCATGCTGCACAGCACTATGGCATGGGAAGTACTGCACCTACAGAAATAGCACCTGTTCATCCAGATAGGGTCTTGGAGAACCTAAACCCACTCCCACCCCCCCCAACAGGTACACTTAGTAATATATCCATGTACACTACAGGGCCCCTGTAATAACAACTATGCAGGTACAAGCTGCACTCTCTAAAGCCATACATACAGCTTTCATGGGACCTGTCAACATCCCAGGGTGTATCCTACACAAATGTAAGAACAATCAGCTATCCACATACACATCATGTTCAATCATAGCTCCATGTCAGGCTGTGTACACACCGAATGGTGCACAGCAACAGTTATCACACCCCACAAAGGGGGAGACACCATTGATAATGGGAAATAGTGCACAACTACCCTGCTGAGTCTGGTCTGTAAGGCCATGAACCATGATCAACATATTTGATGTACTCAGTACAGATGTAGATGACAGTAGGGTTGATTCACACTGCATATCATGACCTTGCCAGGTCGTAGGACACCATCACCCATACTGTGTTCCAGCTACACTCAGTAAACTAGGTGTATATTCCTATGTCACAGGAGTGGTTGGCAACTGGACTGCTGGCAGAACCAACACTACAGAAGGTGTCTGACTAATACACACATCAAACCAGTGCCAGCCACAGTAATACAGGGTTCATTCCTGGTACTCCCCCTCTTTGTTATCTATACCACACAGACTAACACAGAAGGCATCAGCCTATTGATGTTTGCAAATGACTATGAACTAGGAGCAATAGTTGACTCAATGTGTGCTGCATTCAACATACAGAAGGGCCTTAGTGTGTCAGATGTGTGGTGTGTGATGTATGGCCACAATCTGACAGCTAAGTATTGCATTGTCATCCCTATGTTACAAACCCTGTACCCATGAACTACCACCTAGGCAGCGGTCAACATAATGGCAACTGTGTGTATGGGATGCAGCTGGACAGTACTTTCCTTTGATAGTTACTTCACCACACCAGACAGGTAGTCATATGTGGCACCCCTAATCATGACAGGGTGCCATCCAGGAATATAGAGATAATTGCTCAGCCATACTCAACACCCATGTGACCCATAATAGATCACATATTTCCTTTAAGGGTTATTGCCCATGTGTAGATGGCCTACACTGCCCTTCCCAATCCCTAGCTGCACTATGTAGCATGCAGCCTACCCTGAATAAAGCCATGTCCAACCCAGAGGTGTTGGACATGCTACACTTAACACATCCTGATCCCAAATAAACACATACTTCATGGACATCCACCTTTCTAGTACAAGGATCACAACATGCCTGACAGATCTCTGTCCCATACACTTAACATACTCTTGCCATACTATGCATCCCTGTCCAGCAAAGCTGCACATCGCCCCTCTGTGACATGGTGTGATGACCGCATGCCAAATATATCAGTAACCCTGTGGATCAGTTCTGTGGCACTGCTTGAACTGGCCACTGAAACTTACCTGTCTGTTGCCTACAGCTAGGTAACCTGTCTGCCTAGGCTCATAAATGGCCCAGGGCATATAGCCTACTAGATCACTATGACCATACATGCTATAGTTGATATCCAACCCTGCAAATACCATCAGGCTAGCTATTGTCCCATGTGTTACACATGTGCAACACAGGCAATACATGGCAGGATGCTACACAGCTGTACAGTGCCATGTAGATGTATATGGCAAAACACATACATGCTTGCAAGTCTGCAGGGTCACAGGTCATGTCCCTAATGGCTATGTATGACTATATATGTGACATATACACAGCATTAAGGTCAATTGCATTAATGTGAACACATCCAGGCATGTGCTGATAGGTAAAGACACCAGTACAGGCAAACAGACATGCCCACATCAAGACAACATCCACATGGTGTATGAGCAATGTCATCACATGACACACACATATATGGTGATAACATCACATCACCAGTAAGTGTCAAATGTGTGTGACTTATACATGTCAGTGGTGTTAGTGTCATGTAGATTTGCAAAGACTTATTTGTAATCTTAATAAATGTGATACACATGTATGTTCAGCTGTACTTCTGTACTTCTCTGTGAGTTACTGTGACCTGTCTCCATCATTATGTCTTCCAGGTATGCCACGTAGCAGGCTGCCAGCATACAGCCACTTGGAGGATGAGGTCCTCATCCCATACCTCCTCGACAACCATACAACACTCTTCAGCCATGTGCCACAGGATGCACAGCAGCGGGATGCCCTGTGGGAGGAACTCTGCAGGAGGGTAAATGATGTTGGTGGTCACAATCGCACCTATCAGCAGGTGCCGACACTGCACTGACCTCATAAGATGGGTGAAACAGCGTGCTAATGCAATCACCAGGGAACAAGGTGCAACAGGTGGGGCCACTCACCCAGCCCCTACTCACACATACCGAGGAGCTACTGGCCAACCTGGGGACACCTGCAGACCTCCATCCACAAGCTTTAGCTGGTATTGTGGAGGTGGGTGTCTCTCAACCACCGAGCCTGGAGTTGCCTGGTAAGTCACTACTGCACATATAACACAACTATATTTCACATAGTTACATGTGTTACTGTACAATATGTAATGTAACATCATATGCAAGGCATGTATGCACACATGCCACATACTATAGTCTGCTACTCTATGTATGCACAGATGTGCATACTCCATAGTATAGTGTATTGTACTGGCTTATGTGCTAACATGGACATTGCACCCTGTAGCTATCACACAGGTGTGGATAATGATCTTACTGCTGTGACACTCCTGTTTAGGTACCTCTGGCATTTTGCAGTGACAGCAGCCTGTGTCAGGTGAGATTGTTATTATTTACCAGGCTTGATAATGCACGGATCATATTAATTGCATGCTATCTGCCATAACACACACACATAATGTATGGTGGTCCTGTTAATAGACACTGGTCAGACCTGCAATGCATCACAGTGGTTACCCATGTGAAACAATTGAAGACTATATGAAACACCTACACTAAACCTTCCAAACTGTCATTGCCAGATGTGTGGACAACAGTGAATACAATGGTGGAGGTGTGTTTCACTGTAGGGACAGGTACTACATATCAGCATTACACATGTTGGGAATACAAACAGTACTGTACAGAGAGCATATGTGTGCACACACTCTAAATGTGTTGGAGCTGGAGTATGACCAGCCCACAGGATACACCCTTGTGGATTATACCCTTGCTATGAATGTCACACAATGTCATGTGCTATCTGACATGTCCATGACATGTAGTGGGCTGACTGCAACACTGCTCAACTATCCTGCAAAACATGTCTCACATCCCATACATACCACCCTTTGTCTGCATAACCCTGTCCTCAGTGGAGCATATGACATCTATGGGTGTATGTCATATGGGATAACACTGACATGTGAAATAAGATGGCCATCACAACCATTGGACAGAACATGTGTACACATGGCCATGGAGGATGGCCAGAGACATGAAGCAACACACACAGTAGAAGTGATGTACATGTGTGTACACCCTGTTGTACATTGGCTCGACACAATACAACTATGGCCTTTGTGTAATGGTGATATTGCAGATGTGAAACACTAAACATCATACAGGCCTGTGCACAGCTTGTGTAGGCATAACATGAAACCACCACATAACATGTCTTGAACATCTTGAGTGTGTCACAACATGAAAGCATTCACCTATACAGTATCCAAATACATACATGTGTTGCACAACATACACATACAACCACATCAGGCCACAGATACAGTACATTCACCTTGCTGGTGTCAGACATCACTGTCATGCCTGCTCCTCATGTGTGTGAGGTACACAGATGGCATGTGGGACATAGAGTACTGCTAAGTTAGCCATGTGTGGGCATAGTTGCCAGGCATCAGTAATATGGTTGCAGATGTGCAGGGTGTCATCCGTATACCCTTCTGTGACCTGTGTCACACATTCCACATTAGGGTTTAGTGTGTATACACCTCAGTGACATGGGTCACATTCCACATTAGATATGTATTGTATGTGAACATAGTCATGGCTATGAACTGTGTCAGTAGCTCACACTGTATAGCAATTGTGAAGCCACATGATGCCCTGCAATGGCTATGCACATCAGCTCAATGTGCAGTATGTCACTGCATATTTGTAGGGTGGACAGACAACATTGCATCAGCTGAAGGCCCATGTTAGTATAACACGTCCCTGCATTGGGACACCATTACCGTACTGTAGATTGGAAAGGACACCATTGTGTTACACATGTATGCATGTCATTCAACACGTCAGCAGAAGACATGTCATACTACATGTGATTGGCAAGGTCATATGCCACACAGCAGGCCAGTGTACTGTAAACCTGTGCTGGTCTGTGGCACCATTGCAAAGTAGGGACAGCCATGTCAAACATGTGTGTACAGCCACATGCACAATGTCTAGACTCAGCTCAGGGTAGGCAGAATAATGTTGAACAGACATGCACTGCTTTGGGGGAGATATGCAAGCTAGGGCTCAGGCAAACATAGTATGCAGTCGACATACCCTTCTGCTCATGTCCTCACACATAGGGGCGGTGGCCAACACAAAGCATCAGTGGCAGATGTACAAAGGTCAGCGATGGTCTGTTAACATGTGGTGTATGTTGCACACACCATGGCAGTGTGGTGCAATGGTGCAAAGTGCATGCATTGTGTTGCAGGTATGGGGCATAAGCTACTAACACAAATGGTGCAATACAGGTATGTATGCTAACCACCACTATAATTGTGTAAGGTGCATGCCATCTGCTATAACACATGCATGCTGTTGTGTGCAACTCAGGGATGTATGATAACTACCACTATAATTGTCTAAGCTGAATGCCATCTGCCATATCACCTGCATGTGTGCATGTCATTGTGTGTGTGTGTGTGTCTGTGTGTGTGTGTCTGGTATAACTTGTAATGTACAGTTCTTGTCTTCCCCTCACAGGTGTTGATGTAGGTGCGTTGCCCTCCTGCGGTCCACCTGATGTTAGTGTCCCCACAGACTCTAGCAGTGATGATGATAGTATGATTGAGGCACAGGCAGGGTTGTCAGGGGCTGAATCTGTGCCATTGGTTGCCATTCCACCTGTATCCCCTCATCCTCACCCACAGTTCCTCTGCCTACACATACCCCATCACCACTGGCCATAGAGGAAGGACAGTTGGTGGGTGGTAGCATGGAACAGGGAAGTGTGGAGACTATGGAAGGTGTGCCTGCACACCATGATCCCAGTCAACTGACTGGTGATGTCCCACACAGGCATGTGCCCAGTGCTGCTCATGGGAGGACCACTGGCCAACGTGCCACTGCGAGCCAAAGCACATAAGCTGGAGTCACCAGATGCATGTTTCAGGCTGTAATGGAGGCACAGGCATGTGCTGAATGGCACAACAGAGAAGGTCTGAGGCTTCAGAGGGCTGCTGTCCATTCATTAACTGACAACATCCAGGCAATTGCAAATGCTCACCATCATCTTGCAGATGTTTTGGATAGATGATTGGGTGACATGGTGGGAGTCCTTGACCGTGGCATGTCAATCCTCGAGCGTGGAATGTCTGTGCTGGAACATCTGGTGGGAGCGAGGCATCAGGCATGTAGACGTAGGTCAGCTACATCACCTGTTGAAGGTCTACGTGAACATGCTACTGCACATGCCCACTCCCATAGTGGCGGTAGCAGCAGCAGTGCAGCTGGTGCTGTGCAGTCCACACCAGGACACAGCAGGCCATGTGCACGTGGTCCTGGATGGTCCCAACAGGGACACAATTCCAGTGGACATGTGTCATCAGACAGTACCCAATCTGGACCTCTGCCTGGTAGTGCCCGTGCAACCCCTGGCAGGCGCAGGTCACGTGGCTGTGGCCAGACACCATGAACTGTGAAACCTGCCTTGTACAGTCTGCAGCTGTCAATAATACCCCTGTGTAGGCCAGCCACATGCCAGACCTGTGTGCATGCATACACACACACACAGAAAACAAATGTAGGGCACCTCAACACACACGCTTAACAGCCACACACTCCCAATGATATCACAGGCCCTAACACACACACATGATGACATCCAATGGTGCAGCCTAGGCCTCTGGCAAACATTATCACCCTGTGCATATGATGATGCCTGTGCCGCATCCCTGTCATCCACACCATCGGTGCAGGGACATGCTCATATGGTCTGATGCACAGGGTGAACATACTAGGTAGACAATTGTAGATTAATATTGTTGAGTAGTGTTGACAGGCAGCAGATATACCATGTATTACAGGTTTAGAATGCATTTTGTACATTTGACAGTATGTATCATGTGTAACAACACTAACAGCATGTTGATCTTGATGTTCTGCCTTCTTCTTTCAGGTGTAGTTGCATGTGCCAGGGGTTGTCAGTGTTTGCAGTTGGTGTCCCAAATGTACATGTTGACTACCCACAGGTCTGTATGACAATACTTGCATGCACTTTGTAGCTTCCACATCACAGTTATAATCTCCCATGTTTGACTTCTGTTTACTGTCCTAATGATCCAAGAGCATGATAGCTGTGTAGTAAGCTACTGTGTTCAGAGCTGTCACATCCTAGTGGGTGACATCACAAGTATAGTTACCTGGGCGGGAAAGAGGTAAAAGAGTGGTATAGCGGATGACAAGGTAAAGGCAAGTGGAAATAGTGGCTTCTCATTGGGAAGTAGTAATACCCACTGCCATGACAGCATGCCATCACAGACACACACATACACACACACACACACACACACACACACACACACACACACACACACACACAGTTGACAGTGTTGGGATGAGAACCCCTGCCTATGTGCAAATCATCATTATAGTACTACACAATTACAAGACACATACAGAGATTGCACCTGTACAGGTAGTTGGAATGGCCTAAGATCGAGGGGCATCAAGGGTGGCCTATTGGTGAAGGTGTTTGCCTTACTAACACAAGGTGCAGGGTTTGGATAACAGGGATAACTGGCTGGGCTAAAATGGCTCCTGGGGCTTGGATTGGCCCAGTACTAACCTATGAATCAACAGGGATACTACAGTGCAGTGAGTGGGGGTTCAGCAGTAAGCTATGTAACAACAAGTCACACCCCTGGGTGTACATGTTAACAGGCAGTTAGAATGCCTGTCTAAGATTGATGATATCAACAGGGATAATAGATTGCATTGAGTGGATGGGGGGAGGGGGCATTAACATTTCACTATTGTAAAATACAGCCTCACCCAGGGACTGGACAACCACACACACACACACACACACACACACACACACACACACACACACACACACACACACACACACACACACACACACACACACACTGTTGCATTCACAAATATATACACCTATGTCACACACATACAGACACTTGACATATGTGAGGTTCAACCACCTGCCTATGCCTTTCTCTCTACACTTCACTCTGTACTGATGTCAACAACAGCGTTCAGGAGAGTGAAAACATGTGGGATGTATTCCCAACCATATGTGACATATATGGACACACACACACACCCACACATGCCAGTACTGTGAATCAAACACCTGCCTATCTCATGATAGATATTACAGAAGTACAGCACTATCACATTTGCTACAAAGCTTACTAACTCTTTCCTTTGCCAATTGTGCTGATATATGCACAATATATACACAGGGGAAGTATTACTGTTACAGGTGTCAAGAGGTTTGCCTTCAGTGTCATCCTTACTGCATTTTACATTGTCTGTCTTCCACTTCAAATAACAAAGCTGGACCTTAGCGGTTGCACAGATTATTGTAGGAATGGTTGTAACACACCAGTGAGCTGTCATCAGTAATCATTCATCTGCAAAGTAACCCCACCACTTAGTAGTCATGTCCAAATATCTGTCCATACCTCATGTACAGCTTACTGTACTTTGAGCATATCACCATATACAGTTGGCAATGCTGAGGCTGTATTGCAACAGCATGATGTACTAAGACAACAGTCACCTTCAGACATCAGGCACTGCACACACATGGAATCTAACCAAACATCAATACATGTACACATACGCAGTCTACATCAGTAAGCGCACTAGCAGTTCAACATGTGTGAAACATATGTAAAAAACATGAAATAAAGACTGAAAAACAAACAAAAGTGAAAAATGCCAACTTGCAACGAGGCACGAACAACTTCCTAAAACAAAAACAGTTTATTGTAAGCGCTTTCGGTTGAGCCAATACCCAACCTTCATCAGGTAGAAAGGATAACGAAAGCTATGGTAATATCATTTATGTTGTATGAGTGCGGGATGTACATATCCAGGGCACCTACAGTTAGGTCATATCCAACCATGAGAGTGTTGTTTACAGGTGTACAGCAACAGTCGACTGTGTTAATGCTGACAACATCTGAGGGACCCTGGTATGTATACAACTGAGCTGGTTACAAACGGTGGTATTACTGCATTGCATATCACATTATGCAGCTGTGTCTGTACATGGGTACTTTGCACAGTTGATGTAGGCCTAGGTACAGTCCACCAATCAAAGGTTATCTGCTGGTCTACCATACTATGTCATACCACATATGGATGTGTGTTGGTAGCCTGGGGACAATGTGGTGGATGTATATCAGGATACAACCTAGAATGTAGCGTTTGCCACTGTCACCTGTACCTGACTGCATGGAACACATGTAGGAACTGTCAGGTCTTGTAGCCCATGCAGGTATGTCCCAAGGCCTGGGTAGCATTCTGCCATTGGCCAGAATGATACTGCAGTACAGGGACAAAAGGATTGTATTCCACAATTGTCTAATGTGGTGGTGCAAGTCAAAGGGTATCCAGTATCTGTCTGCCTGGGATAACATGGTTGACAGACCATGATGCTTTGCCAGACAGGGCCTGCACCTGTCACCCCTGAGAATCTGGATACTGCCTAGGGCTCATGCTTCCCCTATAGTGCCTTCATCATGCACAGTTCAAGTGAAGGTCCACTGCTGTTACAGGGACAGCCAAGCAATAAACTGCGGGTCTCTCTACACAATGATACATGTCAGAAATACTATACGGACACACATATGTCAATCCTTAACATGGAGAACATATCTGTGCAGTGGCTGAGACATGTTTCAATGCTCCGGAGTGCACACCTGCATGACCATGTTATAACACATACCTCACCTCTTGCCCATTATCCTTTATTGGAACATAAAGGTCGCAGGTGTATCCATATTCCTGAAGGATATGTACACCCCCACGCTAATTGCACTTGCATAACATCAGATTCATTATGCTGAGCAACTACCTTTGTGCCAAAGTGAAATTCAAAATGCACTTTGAGACAGATCACCCACCAGGCCACGGACTTCCCAACTGTCATAATGTGCTGTAATGGGGAAGATTAGGTCTGAGACAGAAAACCATAATAATGGTACTCTCAAATATTCCATTATGAACTGGGAAGACTCCTCATGTACCAACACCTGCACTCAGTGCATGTTGGATTCCATCAACCCCAATGACCTGGATCACAGTAGTCACACAAATAGGGCTAACAGTATGCTATACATAGTCAGTCTCCAATGCCAATGTTATGTTTCCTAAGAGCAAAGTGGTGACTGTCATGGCACCCATGCAGATGGACAATGCATGTGCAAATGCTGAATCCTACACAAATGAACCTTAAGCAGTCACATACGTGCAGTGATTGTGCCATTGAAACAGAACCAAGATTCAACCAAACACAAACAAGAAGGCAAACTAGTGGTACCATACTGTAAACTGTACCACAGAAGGTAGTAACTGTTGCAAGAGTGAATACACATGAGTATAGGTGATCCCTGGTCAGCCTCAGTAAGATGCAGATACACCATATAAAACCACACAAAGCTACTGTAAAACTAATCAGCCACATATTATGAGGCCAAGCACAGAGCATTCTATAGCTGTGTCATTAACCGTAATGGCAACGACAAGACCTGCTGTGCTGCACAGCACTATGGCATGGGAAGTACTGCACCTAGAGAAACAGCACCCGTTCATCCAGATAGGGTCTTGGAGAACCTAAACCCACTCCCACCTGCCCCCCCAACAGGTACACATAGTTATATATCCATATACACTACAGGGCCCCTGTAATAACAACTACAAGCTGCACTCTCTAAAGCCATACATACAGCTTTCATGGGACCTGCCAACATCCCAGGGTATATCCTACACAAATGTAAGAACAATCAGCTATCCACATATACATCATGTTCAATCATAGCTCCATGTCAGGCTGTGTACACACCGAATGGTGCACAACAACAGTTAGCACACCCCACAAAGGAGGAGACACCATTGATAATGGGAAATAGTGCACAACTCCCCTGCTTAGTCTGGTCTGTAAGGCCATGAACCGTGATCAACTTATTTGATGTACAAAGTACAGATGTAGATGCCAGTAGGGTTGATTCACACTGCATATCATGACCTTGCCAGGTTGTAGGACACCATCACCCATACTGTGTTCCAGCTACACTTAGTAAACTAGGTGTTTATTCCTATGTCACAGGAGTGGTTGGCAACTGGACTGCTAGCAGAACCAACACTACAGAAGGTATCTGACTAATACACGCACATCAAACCAGTGCCAGCCACAGTAATACAGGGTTCATTCCTGGTACTCCCCCTCTTTGTTATCTATACCACACAGACTAACACAGAAGACATCAGCCTATTGATGTTTGCAAATGACTATGAAATAGGAGCAATAGTCGACTCATTGTGTGCTGTGTTCAACATACAGAAGGGCCTTTGTGTGTCAGATGTGTGGTGTGTGATGTATGGCTACAATCTGACAGCTAAGTATTGCATTGTCATCCCCTATGTTAAAAACCCTGTACCCATGAACTACCACCTAGGCAGTGGTCAACATAATGGCAACTGTGTGTGTATGGGATGCAGCTGAACAGTAGTCTTTCCTTTGATAGTTACTTCACTACACCAGTCAGGTAGTTGTATGTGGCACCCCTCATCATGACAGGGTGCCATCCATGAATATAGAGATAATTGTTCAGCCATACTCAACAATCATGTGACCCATAATAGATCACATATTTCCTTTAAGGGTTATTGCCCATGTGTAGATGGCCTACACTGCCCTTCTAAATCCCTAGCTTCACTATGTAGCATGCAGCCTACCCTGAATACAGCCATGTCCAACCCAGAGATGTTGGACATGCTACACTTAACACATCCCGATCCCAAATAAACACATACTTCATGGACATCCACCTTTCTAGCACAAGGATCACAACATGCCAGACAGATCTCTGTCCCATACACTTAACATACTCTTGCCATACTATGCATCCTTGTCCAGCGAAGCTGCACATCGCCCCTCACTGTGACATGGTATGATGACTGCATGCCAAATATATCAGTAACCCTGTGGATCATTTCTGTGGCACTGCTTGAACTGGCCACTGAAACTTACCTGTCTGTTGCCTAGAGCTAGGTAACCTGTCTGCCTTGGCTCATAAATGATCCAGGGCATATAGCCTACTAGTTCACTATGGCCATACATGCTATAGTTGATATCCAACCCTGCAAATACCATCAGTCTAGCTATTGTCCCATGTGTTACACATGTGCAACACAGGCAATACATGGCAGGATGCTACACAGCTGTACAGTGCCATGCAGATGTATATGGCAAAACACATACATGCTTGCAAGTCTGCAGGGTCACAGGTCATGTCCCTAACAGCTATGTATGACTATACATGTGACATATACACAGAATTAAGGTCGATTGCATTAATGTGAACACATCCAGGCATGTGCCAATAGGTAAAGACACCAGTACAGGCAAACAGACATGCCCACGTCAAGACAACATCCACATGGAGTATGAGCAATTTCATCACATGACACGCACATATATGGTGATAACATCACATCACCAGTAAGTGTCAAATGTGTGTGACTTAAAAATGTCAGTGGTGTTAGTGTCATGTAGATTTGCAAGGATTTATTTGTAATCTTAATAAATGTGATACACATGTATGTTCAGCTGTACTTCTGTACTTCTCTGTGAGTTACTGTGACCTGTCTCCATCATTATGTCTTCCAGGTATGCCACGTAGCAGGCTGCCAGAGTATACCCACTTGGAGGATGAGGTCCTCATCCCATACCTTCAACCATTCAACACTCTTCAGCCATGTGCGACAGGATGCACAGCAGCGTGATGCCCTGTGGGAGGAACTCAGCAGGGGGGTAAATGATGTTGGCGGTCACAATCGCACCTATCAGCAGGTGCGCCGACACTGCACTGACCTCATAAGATGGGCGAAACAGCATGCTAATGCAATCGCCAGAGAACAAGGTGCAACAGGTGGGGGGGGCACTGACCCAGCCCCCACTCACACGTACCGAAGAGCTACTGGCCAACTTGGGGACACCTGCTGGCCTCCATCCACAAGATTTAGCTGGTATTGTGGAGGTGGGTGCCTCTCAACCACTGAGCCTGGAGTTGTCTGGTAAGTCAATGCTGCACATATAACACAACTATATTTCACATAGTTACATGTGTTACTGTACAATATGTAATGTAACATCATATGCAAGGCATGTATGCACACATGCCACATACTATAGTCTGCTACTCTATGTATGCACTGATGTGCATACTCCATAGTATAGTGTATTGTACTGGCTTATGTGCTAACATGGACATTGCATCCTGTAGCTATCACACAGTTGTGGATAATGATCTTACTGCTGTGACACTCCTGTTTAGGTACCTCTGGCATTTTGCAGTGACAGCAGCCTGTGTCAGGTAAGATCGTTATTATTTACCAGGCTTGATAATGCACAGATAATATTAATTGCATGCTATCTGCCATAACACATGCACACATGATGTATGGTGGTCCTGTTAATAGACACTGGGCAGACCTGCAATGCGTCACAGTGGTTACCCATGTGAAACAATTGTAGACTATATGAAACACCTACACTAAACCTTACAAACTGTCATTGCCAGATATGTGGACAACTGGGAATACAATGGTGGAGGATTGTTTCACTGTAGGGACAGGTACTACATATCAGCATTACACATGTTGGGAATACAAACAGTACTGTACAGAGAGCATATGTGTGCACACATTCTAAATGTGTTGGAGCTGGAGTATGACCAGCCCACAGGATACACCCTTGTGGATTATACCATTGCTATGAATGTCACACAATGTCATGTGCTATCTGACATGTCCATGACATGTAGTGGGCTGACTGCAACACTGCTCAACTATCCTGCAAAACATGATGTCTCACATCCCATACATACCACCCTTTCTCTGCATAACCCTGTCCTCAGTGGAGTATATGACATCTATGGGTGCACACCATATGGGATAACACTGACATGTGAAATAGATGGCCATCACAACCATTGGACAAAACATGTGCACACATGGCCATGGAGGATGGCCAGAGACATGAAGCAACACACACAGTAGAAGTGATCTACATGTGTGTACACCCTGTTGTACATTGGCTCGACACAATATAACTATGGCCTTTGTGTAATGGTGGTATTGCAGATGTGAAACACTAAACATCATACAGGCCTGTGCACAGCTTGTGTAGGCATAACATGAAACCACCACATAACATGTCTTGAACATCTTGAGTGTGTCACAACATGGAAGCATTCACCTATACAGTAATCAAATACATACCTGTGTTGCACAACATACACATACAATCACATCAGGCCACAGATACAGTACATTCACCTTGCTGGTGTCAGACATCACTGTCATGCCTGCTCCTCATGTGTGTGAGGTACACAGATGGCATGTGAGACATACAGTACTGCTAAGTTAACCATGTGTGGTAATAGTTGCCAGGCATCAGTAATATGGTTGCAGATGTGCAGGGGTGTCATCCGTATACCCTTCTGTGACCTGTGTCACACATTCCTCATTAGGGTTTAGTGTGCATACACCTCAGTGACATGGGTCACATTCCACATTAGATATGTATTGTATGTGAACACAGTCATGGCTATGAACTGTGTCAGTAACTCACACTGTACAGCAATAGTGAAGCCACATGATGCCCTGCAATGGCTATGCACATCAACTCAATCTGCAGTATGTCACTGCATATTTGTAGGGCGGACAGACAACACTGCATCAACTGAAGGCCCATGTTAGTATAACACGTCCCTGCATTAGGACACCATTACCATACTGTAGAATGGAAAGGACACCATTGTGTTTCACAATTATGCATGTCATTCAACACGTCAGCAGAAGACATGTCATACTACATGTTACTGGCAAGGTCATATGCCACACATCAGGCCAGTGTACTGTAAACCTGTGCTGGTCTGTGGCACCATTGCAAAGTAGGGACAGCCATGTCAAACATGTGTGTACAGCCATATTCACAATGTCTGTAGACTCAGCTCAGGGGTAGGTGGAATAATGTTGAACAGACATGCACTGCTTTGGGGGAGATATGCAAGCTAGGGCTCAGGCAAACATTGTATTCAGTCGACATACCCTTCTGCTCATGTCCTCACACATAGGGGCGGTGGCCAACATAAAGCATTAGTGGCAGATGTACAAAGGTCAGCGATGGTCTATTAACATGTGGTGTATGTTGCACACACCATGGCAGTACAGTGCAATGGTGCGAAGTGCATGCATTGTGTTGCAGGTATGGGGCATAAGCTACTAACATAAATGGTGCAATACAGGTATGTATGCTAACCACCACTATAATTGTGTGAGGTGCATGCCATCTGCTATAACACATGCATGCTGTTGTGTGCAACTCAGATATGTATGATAACTACCACTATAATTGTCTAAGCTGAATGCCATCTGCCATTTCACCTGCATGTTGCATGCCATTGGGTGCCATAGTGTGTGTCTGTTTGTGTCTGTGTGGTATAACTTGTAATGTACAGATCTTGTCTTCCCCTCACAGGTGATGATGTTGGTGCGTTGCCTTCCTGCTGTCCACCTGATTGTTAATGTCCCCACAGACTCTAGCAGTGATGATGATAGTATGAGTGAGGCACAGGCAGGGTTGTCAGGGGCTGAATCTGTGTCACTGGTCGCCATTCCACCTGTATTCCCCACATCCTCGCCCACAGTTCCCCTGCCTACACATACCCCATCACCACTGGCTATAGAGGAAGGACAGTTGGTGGGTGGTAGCATGGAACAGAGAAGTGTGGAGACTATGGAAGGTGTGCCTGCACACCAAGATCCCAGTCAACTGACCGGTGATGTCCCACACAGGCATGTGCCCAGTGCTGCTCGTAGGAGGACCACTGGCCAACATGCCCCTGCAAGACAAAACACATCAGCTGGCATCACCAGATGCATGTTTCAGGCTGTAATGGAGGCACAGGCACGTGCTTAATGGCACAACAGAGAAGGTCTGAGGCTTCAGAGAGCTGCTGTCGGTTGATTAACTGACAACATCCAGGCAATTGCAAATGCTCACCATCATCTTGCAGATGTTTTGGATAGATGATTGGGTGACATGGTGGGAGTCCTTGACCGTGGCATGTCAATCCTCGAGCGTGGAATGTCTGTGCTGGAACATCTGGTGGGAGTGAGGCATCGGGTACGTGGACGTAGGTCAGCTACATCACCTGTTGAAGGTCTACGTGAACATGCTACTGCACATGCCCACTCCCAGAGTGGCGGCAGCAGCAAAAGTGCAGCTGGTGCTATGCAGTCCACATCAAGATACAACAGGCTATGTGCACGTGGTCCTGGATGGTCCCAACAGGGACACAATTCCAGTGGACATGTGCCATCAGACAGTACCCAATCTGGACCTCTGCCTGTTAGTGACCGTGCAACCCATGGCAGGTGCAGGTCACGTGGCCATGGCCAGACACCGTGAACTGTGAAACTTGCCTTGTACAGTCTGCAGCTGTCAATAATACCCCTGTGTAGACCAGCCACATGCCAGACCTGTGTGCATGCATACACACACACCAGAAACAAATGTAGGGCACCACAACACACACACGCATAACATCCAGACACACCGAAGGATATCAGAGGCCCTAAAACACACACATGATGTCATCCAATGATGCAGCCTAGGCCTCTGGCAAACATTATCACCCTGTGCATATGATGATGCCTGTGCCGCATCCCTGTCATCCACACCATCGGTGCAGGGACATGCTGATATGGTCTGATGCACAGGGTGAACAAACTAGGTAGACAATTGTAGATTAATATTGTTGAGTAGTGTTGACAGGCAGCAGATATACCACGTATTACAGTTTTAGAATGCATGTTGTACATTTGACAGCATGTATCATGTGTAACAACACTAACAGCATGTTAGATATTGATGTTTTGCCTTCTTCTTTCAGTTGTAGTTGCATGTGCCAGAGGATGTCAGTGTTTGCAGTTAGTGTCCCATATGTCCATGTTGACTACTCGCAGGTCTGTATGACAATACTTGCATGCACTTTGTAGCTTCCACATCACAGTTATAATCTCCCATGTTTGAATTATGTTTACTGTTCTAATGATCCAAGAGCATGATAGCTGTGTAGTAAGCTACTGCGTTCAGAGCTGTCACATCCCTAGTGGGTGACATCACAAGTATAGTTACCTGGAGCGGGAAAGAGGTAAAAGAGTGGTATAGCGGATTACAAGGGTAAAGGCAAGTGGAAATAGTGGCTTCTCATTGGGAAGCTGTAATACCCACTGCCATGACAGCATGCAAACACAGACACACCCACACACATACACACACACACACACACACACACACACACACACACACACACACACACACACACACACACACACACACACACACACACACAGAGTTGCCAGTGTTCGGATGAGAACCCCTGCCTATGTGTAAATCATCATTATAGTACTACACAATTACAAGACACGCCACAGAGATTGCACCTGTACAGGTAGTTGGAATGGCCTAAGATCGAGGGCATCAAGGGTGGCCTAATGGTGAAGGTGTTTGCCTTACTAACACAAGGTGCAGGGTTTGAATCTCACAAGGGATAACTGGCTAGGCTTAAAATGGCTCACAAGGGCAGTTAGCTTAGTACTAACCTATGAACCTATGAATCAACAGGGATACTACAGTGCAGTGAGTGGGGGTTCAGCAGTAAGCTATGTAACAACAAGTCACACCCCTGGGTGTACATGTTAACAGGCAGTTAGAATGCCTGTCTAAGATTGATGATATCAACAGGGATAATAGATTGCATTGAGTGGATGGGGGGAGGGGGCATTAACATTTCACTATTGTAAAATACAGCCTCACTCCAGGGACTGGACAACCACACACACACACACACACACACACACACACACACACACACACACACACACACACACGCACACACACGCACACACACGCACACTGTTGCATTCACAAATATATACACCTATGTCACACACATACAGACACTTGACATATGTGAGGTTCAACCACCTGCCTATGCCTTTCTTTCTACACTTCACTCTGTACTGATGTCAACAACAGTGTTCAGGAGAGTGAAAACATGTGGGATGTATTCCCAACCATATGTGACATATATGGACACACACACACCCACACATGCCAGTACTGTGAATCAAACACCTGCCTATCTCATGATAGATATTACAGAAGTACAGCACTATCACATTTGCTACAAAGCTTACTGACTCTTTCATTTGCCAATTGTGCTGATATATGCACAATATATACACAGGGGAAGTATTACTGTTACAGGTGTCAAGAGGTTTGCCTTCAGTGTCATCCTTACTGCATTTTACATTGTCTGTCTTCCACTTCAAATAACAAAGCTGGACCTTAGCGGTTGCACAGATTATTGTAGGAATGGTTGTAACACACTAGTGAGCTGTCATCAGTAATCATTCATCTGCAAAGTAACCCCACCACTTAGTAGCCATGTCCAAATATCTGTCCATACCTCATGTACAGCTTACTGTACTTTGAGCATATCACCATATACAGTTGGCAATGCTGAGGCTGTATTGCAACAGCATGATGTACTAAGACAACAGTCACCTTCAGACATCAGGCACTGCACACACATGGAATCTAACCAAACATCAATACATGTACGCATACGCAGTCTACATCAGTAAGCGCACTAGCAGGTCAACATGTGTGAAACATATGTAAAAAACATGAAATAAAGACTGAAAAACAAACAAAAGTGAAAAATGCCAACTTGCAAAGAGGCACGAACCACTTCCTAAAACAAAAACAATTTATTGTAAGCGCTTTCGGTTGAGCCAATACCCAACCTTCATCAGGTAGAAAGGATAACGAAAGCTATGGTAATGTCATTTATGTTGTATGAGTGCGGGATGTACATATCCAGGGCACGTACAGTTAGGTCATATCCAACCATGAGGGTGTTGTTTACAGGTGTACAGCAACAGTCGACTGTGTTAATGCTGACAACATCTGAGGGACCCTGGTATGTATACAACTGAGCTGGTTACAAACAGTGGTATTACTGCATTGCATATCACATTATGCAGCTGTGTCTGTACATGGGTACTTTGCACAGTTGATGTAGGCCTAGGTACAGTCCACCAATCAAAGGTTATCTGGTGGTCTACCATACTATGTCATACCACATATGGATGTGTGTTGGTAGTCTGGAGACAATGTGGTGGATGTATATGAGGATACAACCTAGAATGTAGCGTTTGCCACTGTCACCTGTACCTGACTCATCTGTGATGAGTTATGTCAGAGAAGTGGTCTTTACATGTGAGTAGCCTTTATGAATATGTGGACACCACCACCTGGAATGGTCCATACCAGTGTTATGGCCCACATGTCTGGATCTAAGTTATATGGTGGTAGTGCAATTGTGCACTACAGAGCCTTCAGCCAGGTGTCCCTCACTGCACATATGTCAGTATTCCCCATTGTAGGTTCTACATTGAGCAAATGGATTACTAAAGCCACACATCTAGCACTGGTTAGCATAAGCATCCAATGCAATTGTCTTGTAGGTATCAGGGTGTTACTTCTGTGTGTAGAACATTTGCCTTGGAATGCGACTATATGGTTAAATGCACCCTAAGTATTATCCACACTCACTTGAAACATGGATGTATGTGCTCTGTGTCGAAGGCTTGTCATTCAGTCATGACAGCCTGGAATGACAGACACTGGACAACCTCATAATAACAGCAGGACATTGGCTCATTGTTTTTGTCTAGCAGTTGCCACTCATACCATGACATCACTGCGAGTGGCAGTAATGTGCTTGGTAGCAAATGCCACATGTAAGGTGATGGACAGCAGCAGACATTGTGTATATAACCAATGTGAGATATACTTAGTGTAGCAGTCCTGCTAATAATGACAATTACTACCACAGCCGGGAGAGGTCATCTTGTCACCTGCACCTCAGTACCATTACACAAGGTGGCTCACAAATTATGCTTGCACATGCCACTGTTCCATGTATAATGCCACTGTCCACAACCTGCTATCAATATATGCCTTTTAGAGCAGCAAGGTGGTTGACACATGCTGTAGGTAGCATCCGCCTGTGTGTTCCAGTTAACCTATTGTCTGTCACATCCACAAATGCATGATTGTGTATACTTAACATATATATGTCAGTACTTCATGTACATGTATACATGTGTATCACACAGCACAGACACAGATATATAATTTACAGGCCACATATAGGTATCTGGTAGTAAACCAGTATGATGTGCATATATACTGACAGGTAAGATGTACATAGCTGTAAACATGTTTGTTTACAATAGGAGTCCATTACAATGTGTTCTGTACATGTAAGTGTATGAGCATGCACACTGTAGCCTTCTGGTTAGAATCGGAGTGCATCCCAAACAGCCGTGTGCTACTAAGTGTATGAGCATAACACTGCCACCTTGTGCGATTGGAGTCAGTGCATCAAACAAGCCCTTTGTAACTAAGTTTATGAGCATGCCCAGTATAACCCTGTGTAGTTGTAGTCAAAGTGCATCCCAAACAGCCTTGTGCTACTAAGTGTATGAGCATGCCCACTGTCACCTTGTGTAACTGGAGTCAATGCATTCAAACAAGTCCTGTGATTCTATGTGTATGAGCATGACCACTGTAACCCTGTATAGTGATAGTAGTTGTCCATTCCACAGATGGGCATACTCTAGTTAAGGTTCCTGTTGTGCTACAACTATACCTCTCAGGCCGACCTATGTACTACCTGCAGATGATGTGTCTTGTTTATGCATACAGGTTGTAATGGACACCTACTTTAAACACACAGGTTTACAGCTGTGTACTTCGTGACTGTCAGTATCCCTGTTGTTGTCCTCAATATTAGAAGGGCATTTTGACTACCTTGGGATGTGTAATCTTTGTGGCACTTCTCGTAACTGCGTAGTACTGTAATAGTGCTCTGCAGATAGGCAGGAGTTCTTATCCCACCACTGGCAACTGTGTTTGTGTGTGTGTGTCAACAAGTGGTTGTGTGTATTTGTGTCTGCATCTTGTCATGACAGTGGGTTTTGCTGCATTCCTAAGAGATACCTCCTTTTGCACTGGCCTTTATCCTTGTCAACTGCTATACCTCTCTCTTCCCCCCTCCCCACTGCGAGTAATCAGTCCTGTGATGTCACCCAGCTCAAAAGTGGAATCAGAGTAAGTGTAATTGTATGTGTTCTGCGGCACATACCCCAACTGCATACCACTGAACTAGTTACCTTTACATAGGCAAGACGTGTATGCACAATACTGGCAAGTGTGTGCATGGTTGTGTGTGTGACTACCCTGTAGCTAGGCATACACATGCGTAATGTCCTTTAACATACTGCACACCATGGTAGCCATCTGTGGTGACTGGTGTCTACAAAGTATTACATTAGTTAGGAATGGTAAAGAATACACAGTCAAGGATAACTACAGTTGGGTATGTTATTTTCCTGTGCCACTGCCAAGCAGAGACACAGAAGTGTCGCCGAAGTGTAAGTCCATATCCATCATTCCCCCACCCAAACTCCACAATCCCCGGGGTAGATTACATTAGCCATTATTCCCCACCCCAAACTCCACATACACAACAACCATCCCTTCTCTGGTGAACTGATTAAGATTTAAATGTTATAAAACAAGAGATGCCTCTGTTTTGTGTACACGTCAGACATGTGTGTATACACACACACATATAAATATATATATATATATATATATATATATATATATATATATATATATATATATATATATATATATATATATATATATATATATATGGCTATAGCTGTGTCTGTGTATATGCATATATAGATGTGTGTGTGTGTACACATCCCATAGGTGCACAAGGTGCAGGGTTTGAGTCTCACAAGGGATAATTGGCTACGCTTAAAGTGGCTCACAAGGGCAGTTAGCTTAGTACTAATCTATGACCTTATGAACCTATATATATATATATATATATATATATATATATATATATATATATATATATATGTAGTTATGATAGTTGTACAGGTGTAGACTTGTCTTTGTTGTTTCACAGAGTACAGTACATTCAAGGGTACTGTACATATGTACACAAAGTGACTGTCCCATTTGTTTTCAGTACTGTGGAATACCTGTAGTAAGATGTGCATTATAAAATCCATGCAACATATATATAACCCAGATGGCTCACTGGTAAGTCCAGTGACCTCAGTGTGCATGGTCTAGGGTTCAAGACCTGTAAGCCTTGTTGATACTGTCAATTAGGACTGAATAAGGCACTTTTAAGTGGGTGTAAATGTGTTTTTGTGACAGTAAGTGGTGGGTAAACGCAGGTAACAGACATGTACAACTCACAGTACACTTGAAATGCCCTTTTTTGGCAATCCTGCTGATGTCACCCACCTACAAATACACCTCTGGGACTATTGTAACCCAATAATCTCTGTGGGGTGTGCTGTACATGTGTAATGCTGTAGTGTGATAAACTAGTTTGGTAGGTGTTCTAATCCCAGATAGGCTAAGTGTGTGTGTCTGTCTGCCTGAGAAAGAAACAATAGTTTTAGAGTATGCACATTCTTTAAAATTCACATACTCACCTTTGGAAATCCTGCTGATGTCACCCACCTAAAAATACACCTCTGGGACTGCTGTAACCCAGTACTCTCCATAGGGTGTCCTGTAACTGCATAATGCTGTAATGTGATAAACTAGTTAGGTAGGGGCTCTATTCCAAGACAGGCCAACTGTGTGTGTGTGTGTGTGTGTGTGTGTGTGTGTGTGTGTGTGTGTGTGTGTGTGTGTGTGTGTGTGTGTGTGTGTGTGTGTGTCTGTCTGTCTGAGAAAGAAACAATGCTTTTTAGAGTATGCACACTCTTTACAATTCACATAACCACCTTTGGCAATCCTGCTGATGTCACCCACCTAGTAATACACCTCTGGGACTACTGTAACCTAGTAATCTCTGTAGTGTGTGTTGTAACTGCATAATGCTGTAGTGTGATAAACTAGTTAGGTAGGGGTTCTATTCCAAGACATGGCAGGTGTGTGTGTTTGACAGTCCGCGCCTGTGTGGAGGTGGCTGTGAGTGTCTAACCATTGGACATGTTGGGAAGTGGATTTTGTAGTTTTCCTATATGGTGGCCATATTATACGTCACAATGTCCACCTCATGAGGAGTACAGATGTCAATCAGCCAAGGGACTGTGTTGGCAAGCCATACCTCTACATCTGGCAAAAGGCCTGGTGAACAAAGAATGCAACCCTACTATTACCCGGAATATGTTCTGAACCCATGTGTCATACACAAACACACTTGCCTAGAATATCCCACTATGTTGCTAGTACCCTGCACATTGATGACAGATAATAGGCATGGTGTGATTGCAGTGGGCTGCAGAGGGCATGGCACCCTGTCCAGCAGTACAATAGGCACATAATTGCGGACAATGTGCCTTCACTATGTTCCTCACTGGATGCCTGCAACATATGTGGTACCATTAAATGTGATCCACAAAGACCATACAATGCCTTACACACATGCCCTGTATGGACAGATGCCACTGACACCAAGGAATACCTGTATCATGCTATCAATGCTGGTGCAGGGTCAACCTGCTGTCTATTAGTGGGTCCTGCCACACCAGGCCTGTATTGGCATATCTGATGATAACAGCCTGTGTACACAACATCTGCCAGCCAAACCAGGTACACTTGTACATGTCACTGTACATTATTGTCAGACATGCACATCCCAGGCAATGTCCATGTCAAGGACTATCAAACACAGACATAGCATGCATTGCAAAGCAATGGCCATACACAATGGTAACCAGGATGACAGGACAGTTCATACAATACCCATCTGTGTGGGACATTGCAGACACTACACCCCTGAACCACACTGCACACCATTGTCAGGTGGCATGATGCCAAAGATTTGTACAGCCATCTTGCACAGCCAATCACTACACACCCATGAAGCAATGCACACATGCATGTCAGTACTGGCACCTTGTGTCTGCGTGTGGGGTATGATGCTCCCAACCACAGTCACACCCAGTGTAACTCCCATTGGCATACCGACTGATGTCAGACATGTTCACATGCCCTAGCCCCTGGAACCTCTGGATATCCCCTGTGGTGCATGTAGTACCTTTGCATTACTGCAGTGTGGCAAACTAAGTAGTTAGGAAGTGTATTTGTGAGCTTGGCAAAGTGTGCCAATGTGTCTGAGTCCCTTAGAGAGTGTGGTTGTGTTGACAATGACATCCGTTCATGTGGACAACCATATGTGCTACACCTAATGTATGTCTGGTATATCTCTGTTGCAGATGTCACGCACCAGCACACATATATGCTCTTACAGTACACCAACATGTCAGCTTTGTGGCACAAGGAGTAAATGCATACACTTGTAATATAGTCAGTCAAGGGTTTGAGCCCCTGTACTGGTGGGTGTGTAAAAGACGATGCTTAGGTTTTAGTCTCCAAGCCCTTCTCTGATGCACTTTGCCTCTGTCTGTCCCTCCCACACTCTCTCTGGTGGATGTGGTTTTGTACACCTGCTCAGCAGCAGCTTGTGTTTTGTAAGTGATGGTCATGATCAGGTGATGGCCTCTGCACCTATTGCAGTCCTCCTCTAGCTGATTGCATGTGGAACAGCTGTGGTGATGTTCCCATAGCCAATCACATGGAAATGCAGTACAATATCTAGGAACATCATGTTGGTGTTTGCCTATGACAGTCGCTGTGAGTGGAACCTGGATCTGGTGTTTGGTAAACGGCAGCACATATGATATCTGGATATTCCTCAAACAACATACACAGTGGAAAATAGCATAAAGACAGGAGGGTGATGTGCCAGACATGACTACAGCATGTAAGTGTAGCTATGCTTCATTGAGACTACTTCCAGTTTAACAAGTTGTGTGTGGTAATGGCTATTCTGCATGTTTTAAAACTGATAAGACAGTGCTCTCTGTGTGAGGGAACCCCCATCTGTAGGGCCATCTGTGGACTGTTCAGTGTATGGAACCATTTGTTTCCTGTGTTACTCACTGAACACACATCTGTGAACTGCAGAAGCATAGTGTGAGGACTGTAGTCAGTACATGGTGATAGTGATGAGATTTACTGCCATTGCATCCCTGATTGGACATATGTCACATGAAACAGTGGTATGACAGTCACTGTCTGAGGTTCTCACAGTGACATGCCAATGTCACAAGTCTTCTACACTTTGTACAGATGTCATGCAGTATATAAGCATGTGTTGTGCTCCCTCTGCAAATGTATACCATCTGTTGTGTTGGTTTGATGGTCATATCTATGCATGCTGTTATAAGTAATCCTGAATGCTGTTGACTATTACTAAGCCATATCTGTGTTAAAACTGCAACACCATAGGTTGTATGGGATTGGAAGTCCCAGCAGAACCTCCTATCCCACTTCAGCTGGCCATGGCACCAGGCACCAGCACATCTGGGGCCCAACCTTGGACCTCCACTTCTGTTGGCTCTGCACCACCTTCTGGTGGAACCACCACTGAGGATGAGGCTTGTCCCCCCTGGGAGCAGGTCCAGACAGGAACTTGTCCGCTGTCGTACAGCCCCAGATGTGGTGCATCAGGGGCTCAATAAGGGGTTTCGAGACCAGATATGCCAGCTTGAGGGCAGAGTGTCACATTTTGAGGGTGAGCCTTCCCCTCCTAGACAGCCCCCAGTGCAGCCACCTTTGCGGCTGTTTTGGTGCAGTGGTGGCTACCCATGGCTGGGGACCTCTATCCCACTGTTTCTATCTGGGGGATCATGGGTTTGTGACTGCCAAACACCTCTCCCCATCCAAGGTGTATCCACCCACATGTGTCATATACCGACCCTGTATGCTGTCTTGTCTGTCATCCTACCCAACCTATCCTCCACGAGCATACCTACTCTCCTTCCCCCACAACCCACTCTTACCTTACGGAAACAAAAGGCCAATCTGTTCCTAGAACCACATTTACCCAATATATAGCTGTCCATTTCACAGACGTGTCCACTGGACACATGTAACCTTTTTAATTTGCATCACAACATACTCCAGTTGTCCTCACCTCTGTCTCTCAGGCACAGGATCCTGGTATGCACATGACTCCTAAAGGTTCCAGGTACATGTGATGCAGACGACCCCATTGTATACATGACACTAGCAGTCCCTCCATGGTTACCCCATTTACCTTTTTCATGATGATGATGTCGCACACAGCACCTTGCAAGAGTACTGTTCTCACATAATGATTGGACAGGAACTGTTGTGTTAATGTAAATAAAATGCACAGAGTGATGTATTTGGCCAATGTACAAATGTTTGCGTGTATTAATGACACATGTCTGTCTGAGGGATTCTTGATATTACATAGGACAACACCACTACATAATACAGGCATTGCTGCTGTTTCCCTTTTTATTCCTTTTCAATGCTTTGTTGTCACATGGGATGTTCTTGATATATCGTTATATATGTATGTATCTATATCTGGACATAAACACACACACATACATCTACATGATGGAATACATTTCCTATACTGTTGAATGACTGTGCTGGATTATATGCTTGTGATAACATCCAATATCTGTATATCTGCCATGGCATAGTGGTAAATCACATTGGCTCTGGTATGCAGGATCCTGGTTTCGAGCCTTGCAGAAGCCATTTATTT
The DNA here is from genome assembly GCF_019279795.1 of Protopterus annectens. Classification (NCBI taxonomy): domain Eukaryota; kingdom Metazoa; phylum Chordata; order Ceratodontiformes; family Protopteridae; genus Protopterus; species Protopterus annectens. The sequence goes on from NC_056735.1 coordinate 79,472,022, forward strand.
TGTTGCTGGGCAGAACAAGGCCATTGGATACGGAGTGATTAAGGCACATTAAAGCCATTGTGAGTGGGTGTGAGTGGGTTGTTTGGAGCTAAGCAATGCTAACCTCCAGTTACAGTTTCTTACACTTAGTAACCCTCTACATTGCTTCATCAGTGTGACACTCACATACTGGCGGCCAAACAGGCTTACACCCGCTTGCTCCCACACTTGCAAATGCACTGCATTTGGTGTTTGCATCTGACACTCAAACCCCTGGGTGGGAGTGAGGACTACGATATTACCTTGTGATGCCTATTACATCGAATTACATGCCTACAGTATCGAGAATGGCTGCCCATTAGGCGTAAGCATGTCATTCAACTTTACGGAATCTGCGGCCTGTCCAGAGTTTGATTCATACTATTGGTGTGTTCCTCTTACAATCTGCACCTCTCTGGCTAATACATGGAAATTGACACCATTCAATACAAACAAGTAATTGTGTTTTGGAACCCACATTCTTCAGCCGAGTCATGCTCCTGCATGCCTATTATGCTATCATCTTTCTAAGGTTGCAAATGGAATATGTGCTTTCTGTCCCTATCAGACCTCTCAAACGACTGGGGACAAATATGAACTGAATCAAGGGCAAGTCATGACAACATCAGGGACACATTTAAAATATTAGTGCTATTAATCTGACATATTGACAGACTCAGAGCATATGAATTAATACACATTTTCTGAGGTAAATGATGTTTATAACTCTTAATTGTTGTCATTATTCATTACATGTAATTCACCACCTTTCCTCCAAAAGTCACTAGTTTTAGGAGGGATTAAGTGGAACAGAGTTAGAATTTGAGTCAAAATCAGGGACGTCCTTGGAAATCAGGGACAGTTGAGAGGTATGGTCCCTATTTGTTCCCCCAATGGTTTATGTCCTGTCCAGTGGATTTGCCCTTATGGGTTGAGAGGTATGGGCATAAGCTATGCCCATTTCAGAATATTACTTACATCCCCGGGGCAGTCCTAATATGACTGCGCCAGCCAACACCTGCACACCTAGGCCCATAATTGCATACCCATAGTTTCCCCACCTGCCCCTCCTCTACAGCACTCATCCTTACTGTGGGTGCAGGTGGGTTATAAACACACCACTACACACTGCCCACTCTCCACGTGTTGGGACACATGTCGTATATTGTGTCGACCCATGGGTTATCAGGCTTGCCCAACCTAATGGCCCATGTACGTCTACAGCCTGGTTTGATGAATCATTACAGGGACTGACTACGATGATCAGTAATTTTTGGGGTGTCCCACAAGGGACATTGATGTCTTTGTTTCAAGATTAGACCTGGCAGGTCTCTCCCACTGGTAGTATCCTACCGGTGGTCTGGGAAGCAGTGGTGTGTTTACTTTTTGTGAGTGTCTGTATGTCTCACCAGCCTAGCTGGGGGGGGGGGGGTCGATGCTACGTGTTACACGTTTGTTGATTGGACCCCTCACCACCATATGCATGGCATGTGAACATATGTAATTCGTAACTGCTGTATCATACCCTAGCTATATACATGTGTACATTTACAGTCACATATATATATATATATATATATATATATATATATATATATATATATATATATACATTACTATATACAGATATATTTGTATATGTATGCATACATGTATATATTTATATATTGCTGTCTATATATATATCTAACAACATATGGGTCTATGGGTGTCTGCATATGTATATATCTATATGTGGGTATGTATATGTATTCTGTATCTGTATGTATACATTTGTACTACGGAGGTATATCTGTATGTCGCTATGGGTAGATATACACACACATACCTCTATATATCTATATATATATCTATATATATATATATATATATATATATATATATATATATATATATATATATAGTTTTTTTTTTTTTTTTGGGTAGTACCACCAGGGACTACCCTCTAATTGTAAAGTAGACTTAGCAGATCAACAATGTTACTCCCACTCATAATATGCTGCCTGCGGTGTGAGTAGCAGTGCTTTGCTCATTCCTGCCCAACTTGATATGACAGCGCTATATAATACTGGGGTTGCTGTTTATTCCCTTCTCATTCCTTTTGTATGCTTTATTGTAACGTTGTTCATTCTTCATATATATATATCTATATATATATATATATATATATATATATATATATATATATATATATATATATATATATATATATATATATATATATATATATATATATATATATATATATATATATATATATATATATATATATATATATATATATATATATATATGTGTATGTATGTATGTATATATATATATATATATATATATATATATATATATATATATATATATATATATATATATTAATTATATCTGTACATACTTATATACATTTCCTCTGCTGGGCACTGCTTACACCCGCTCAAGCACACTCAGACTTGCTTATTGGTACTTATATATGTTTACTTCTGCTTATTTGTGCTTACACCTGCTTACTAGTGCCTTATTCATTATGAAAGTACCACTTTGATTGAATGACATTTAGTTAAACATCTCATGCGATACTCTTATGTCATTTTTACAGCAAAACAACATTCATTCTACATGGAAAATGATATGTGCTATTGTTGGGCTTGAACCGTGAATGCCTGTTCATTAGGTGGATGCTCTAAACACTACACTATTGACGTTTACATTGATTCCGCATGTTTTTCTCTATTTGAATGATTTTGATGTGTAAGCTACGCTCGATGAAGGGCAGCGACACGCAAACACACTGCGATTTGCTTACACCTTTGATATTGTAGCAATACAAATGTATAATATGGACATGGGGAATCTAATTGTGAAAGTTCTAGGGATGGGGCTCAACATTCCACTACGTGCTTGCGTGTTTACTACTTCAATTGTATTTCACTGTTCGTGGACACTCTTGCATGCTTAGCATACATTTTGGTATCCATGGACACTGAATTACTGACTTAATATTAGAGGCAGGCTCTAATAGTAAGCATAGTAGGTTGTGCAACTGTTGGGGCATGTTTACGCCTCCGTAGAGCACTTGTACATGCCCCCTGCACTTGCACGTTTACTGTGCACTTTGAGGGTGTGGTGGTGTGCCCTCATACATATTTATACGGCGCTGCTGCACCATCTGTAATGAGGACGCTCAGCACAAGGCTAAAACCGTCCTTCTGCCGAGCTTCTTGAATCACAGGGACATATTAAAATTCAGTAAAGTGAGTTGTAGTATTAGGTCAAATGCACATAACATGGACCCTCTTGGGACACTATTTGTGAGCGGTGGCAGAAATGCAGTAGGACTGACACCTGCCCAAGTCTGATGTAATCAAATTAACTTCAAAAAAGTTCGTCATTCAAAGCGGTGTGCTGTCTTTTTAGGCATAAAGATATTTCCATGCAGTCTTACATATCTTTAATGCTCCTAATCACTATGTTGGCTCAGTAAGCCAAAATATACCTTTTGTGCTGTCCTGTTTTTTAATACATCTTTTAAGCTCTCTATATTGCTTTGGATTTGCTGTCTATGTATATCTTCAAAATTCCAATCTTTCATTAGATTTAAAAATCTCTGTAGAATTCTGTTAAGCTTGTGATACTTTATTAATTTATTTATTTTATTTTACGTTTGTTGACTGGAATAGTCCGACTGGAAACATGTCCATTTTCAGCTAAGGCCTAGGGAGAAAAGCTCCAGATTGCAGATATAAACATAACACATTAAGACAGGCACACAGCTACAAAAACACCTTCAGAGACAAAACATATTTACAGAGTATGTACAGAGTAAGTTTATGTAAAATTCTATATGATTTCTGATGTTTATTGGTACTTGTATATTATGAATGTGCCTGCATTGTGGATAAAAGTGATCCAAGGTCCAGCCCACCCACCCATTTATCAAAAGAATAAATTAACAAATAAATAAGTAAAAATATTGATATCAACCATGAGCACTTAGCTACACTCATAATGTCATATGTCATTTCAAGCCGATAGTGTGCTTTACCCAGAAGTATTTAAAAATAAGAAGTTATGTTCTTACCATAATGTTCCATGTGAATTGTTCATCTCGCCTTTGTTCTTACACACGGGGTTCGGAGCCGATCCTCGGCTCCGAGTCGGCCGCATCACTAGCTCCGCATCTCCGAGAAAGCTCGAGGCACAGTAATATCCCATGATCCTCAGGTGCTAACTCTCAGATCTAGTTTGCTATACCTGAAGAATCCCTTTAGAACTGTGTCTTGAACACTTATAAACAGATACTACACACTGTCTGGAACCCTGCCCTCAAATAGAGGAGAAAAGATGCCATTACGAATGTACAATAATAAGCTGAATGCTAACAATATCTAGAAAAGACTGAAAAGGAATTCAGTCGAACCCGTTCTCCCAGACCGCAGGACGGGGGATGGAGGGGGGGGATGTAAGCACAAAGGCGAGATGAACAATTCACATGGAACGTTATGGTAAGAACATAACTTCTTAATGTGAAATTGTTCAATCTTGCCGTTTGTTCTTACATACGGGTAGCGTCCCTAGCTCCTTTTTCCTGGGTGGCTCAAGGGAGAACATTCCTGAGTACAGTGGAACCAAACGTCGCCCTGTCCCTGGAGCTTTTGTCTGGTTTATAGTGGGCGATAAAAATATGTTGTTTTGCCCAAGTTGCCGCTGCACAAATGGTATCTAAAGGCAAACGAGCAGTATGGGCTGAAGAGGTAGCGATCGCCCTTGTAGAATGAGCTCTGGGTTTGAAAGGGTGTTGCTGTTTCGATTCAGCATATACAAAATTTATGCAATCTGAGAGCCATTTGGATAAGGTAACCTTCGTTACTGCCTGTCCTTTCCTTTGGTCAGCATATGAGACAAATAGTTGGTCTGACTTTCTGTACTCTTTTGTCCTATGTAAGTAAAATCTCAGTTGCCTGTGAATGTCCAATTTGTGCAATGTGTATTCTAACTTATTGGAATGGTTTTTAAAGAAGGTAGGTAGTTCGATAGACTGATTGATGTTTTGAATCGAACAAACCTTCAGAAGGAAGGACGGATTGGTGCGCAAGGTTACTCTATCTGGATGAAAAATCATGTACGGTGGTCGGATAGATAGAGCCTGCAACTCTGAAACTCTCCTGGCGGAAGTGATGGCAACCAGAAAAAGTGTTTTCCATGAAAGAAATTTTAACAGAGTTGTGGCTGCTGGTTCAAATGGGGGCAACATGAGTTGTGACAGCATGAGATTAAGATTCCAAGGGGCTACTGGATTACGAAAGGGGGGACAGAGGTGAAAGGTACCTTTCATGAAGGCTTTACAAAGCCTGTGGGACATAAGAGAACCATCTTCGCGGCCAATATGAAAATTGGATATAGTTGCCAGTTGAACCCTTATCGTGGACATTGATGTTCCTTCTTGAAAAAGTGTGGTAAGAAATTCTAGTATCTTGTGTACTGGAGCCCCGAATGGATCTATACCTTGTTTGGAGGCCCAGTGCGCAAAACGATTCCATTTGCTGTTGTACAATTTCCTTGTAGATGGTTTGTGAGAAGATACAATAATTTGTTGTACTGCAGGGGATAGTAACCCTGACCTGGCTAAGATGGGAAGCGGAGCAGCCAAGCTTTCAGTTTGAGGGACTTGAGGAAGGTGTGAGGAACTCCCGACGAATGTGTCAACAGGTCTGGCTCCGGGTCCAGCATCCATGGTTCCTCCACTTGATGAGATTGAAGGAAGGGAAACCAGATTTGTCGAGGCCAGAATGGGGCTATCAGTATTATGGTCCTGTCCAGATGTTTGGCTTTCTGCAAGAACCTGGGAATTAGTGGAACAGGAGGAAAAGCGTAAAGGAGACCCGGGGGCCAATTGTGTACCAGTGCGTCCCTGGGGACACCCCCCGGAGGGGGTAACAGGGCAAAGTAGCTTCTGCATTTGGCATTCAATGGGGATGCAAACAGGTTGCAGCAAGGCTGGCCCCATCTGCGGAAGATCTCTTCCACCACTCGAGGTTTGAGGGACCACTCGTGAGGGAACAGGATGGCTCTGTTCAACCTGTCCGCGATTACGTTGGAAGTCCCCGGGATGTGCGTTGCTATCAGAAAGCGTCCAGTGGACTTTGCCCATTGCCAAATTCTGAGGGCCTCTCTGCATAACGGTTAAGATCTGGTTCCCCCTTGCTTGTTTATGTACCAGACCACTGACATGTTGTCTGTCTGAACTGTCACTGTTCCCTGAGGTAAGGACTTGTGAAAGTGTTGCAACGCTAGAAACACTGCCCTCAGCTCTAGAACATTGATGTGCAGATTGTACTCCAAGTTGGACCATTGACCTTGGTCTGTTTGTCCCTGAAAAAATCCCCCCCACCCTATCAGGGAAGCGTCCATGGTTAGAGTTGCTACCGGACTAGGTAACACAGACGGTCGTCCTAGTGTTAGATCTTGACTGTGTATCCACCACAAGAGATCCTTCTTGCAAAAATTCGTGATCAAGATTTCGTGAGACAGTGGAAGTTGTCAATACGACCACTGGGCGAATAGCATCCATTGAAGAATCCTCATATGCATCCTGCCTAAGGGAACTACAATAAGGGAGGCTGCCATCAAGCCTAGTACTCTTAATATTTGTCATGCAGGGACTCTCTTGCTCTGGAGAAGGACCGAAATTTGATGTCTGAGGTCTGACACTCTTGGTGGGGGGAGAGTAACTTGAGCCAGGGAGGTGTCTAGCTGTGCTCCTATAAATAAGATACGCTGTGACGGCGATAAGACAGACTTTCCAAAATTCACCGTTATGCCTAGCGAAGAGCAGAGACTGATGGTGTAATCCCTGGCTTGTAGAAGACAATACTCGGTGGTGGTGGATAGGAGCTAGTTGTCTAGATAAGGAAACACCCGGAATCCCCTTCGTCTCAAGTGAGACGCTACTACTGCCATGCATTTGGTGAACACCTTGGGGGCTGAGGTGAGACCAAAGGGCAGAGTGCGAAACTGGAAATGACTGGCTCCCAGCCGGAAGCGCAGATGATCTCTGGACGCCCTGGCCATCTTGATATGGTAGTACGCATCTTTGAGATCTATAGAGCACATCCAGTCGCCCTTCTGCAGAAAGGGAAGGACTGACTGTAGCGTTACCATCCGGAACTTTTCCTTTTTCATGAAGGTATTTAATTTGCTGAGGTCCAAAATTGGCCTCCAGTCCCCTGTTTTCTTTTGAACTAAAAAGAACCTTGAGTAAGTTCCGGATTCTATTTGGTCTGGCGGGACTGGTTGGATGACTCTGTTTTCGAGCAACCTTCCTATCTCTATGGTTGCCTGGTCTCACAGACTGGGTGGAACATCTGGGAGCTTTTTGGAGTTGGGTGGCATTTTGATGAAGGGAATGTTGTAGCCTCTGGTAACTATGCTTTTTACCCAGGAATCTGATGTAAGATTTAGCCAGGCTTCTGGGTGTAAAGCCAAGCGACCCCCGACTGCCTCCAGAGTAGGACAGTCGGGCCTGCACTCAGGAGTGCTGGAAGGGCTTCCCAGAGAAAGTCTCTCTGTCACCCTGATTTTGCGGACCCCCTCTGCCGGCTGGGCGGCATCTTCCATTTCTTCCCCCTCCTCTGCCTCTGGAGGGGGCGTCACTTTGGGTGTGCTGAAAAGATCCCTGAGTCTTTCGGAACCACATTTTTCCTCCTCATTGCCCTTTAGGGTAGGGTCTAGATGGGATGGAAAAATGGACCCCTACGGCAGACAGGGTCTTCCCTTCTTGTTCACACCTCGTGAGAGTCTCCTTTACTTTGGGCCCAAACAAGGAGGCACCATCAAAGGGGGCGTTGGCAAAGGAAGACTTAAAGGCTTCCGCAAAGGAGCATAAGCGCAACCAGGATTGCCTCCTCAGGGCGATCGCTGAAGCTGCCGCTCTACTCGACCCTTCGGCTGCGTATGAAATCAGCCTCATGGACGAATTCACTATGGAGTTTAGGGTGTTAAGTTGCGCTGTCACTTTTACGGCGACAGCAGCATCTGTGTTTCCCTGGAGAGTATCTCCCAGTTCCTTAATGAGATCTCTCTGTAAACGCATGAAATGCATAAGGTAGTTGAGCGATCGGATGAAAAAAGTCACCGAACTAAATATGCGCTTCCCATATCTGTCCATCGTCCTAGAATCCTTATTAGGAGGATGGACAGAGGAAGATGATTCAGACATCTCTTTATTAGTGGCCGCCGCCACCACCATAGTATCCACGGGAACCCCTTTTGTAAGATAAGATTTGTCCTGGGGGGCCGTCATGTATTTATTTGGCTTACGAGGGACTGGTTCCACTGTATCTGGCGTTTCCCAAGCTCTTCGGGCTATAAGATCCATGAGATCGTCAAATGGCGGAGTCACCCAGGAGGTAGAAGGTTGAGTCCCAAATGCCTTCAGCAAGACCGATTCATCCACAGAAGGGGTAAGAGTTTGCCAGTCTCCTCTTTGTTTCAGGATTTCCAAAATGTCTGCAAACAAGACATCCTCAGAGGGGGACTGAGGGGACCCTTCTTTTTCATCTAAATCGGTGTCAGATGTGAGAGATTCCTGGGGGGAATCAATGTGCCTCCTCTTGCACAATCGTTTCCTCGGAACATCCTCAGCGGGAGCTTCTGGGGATGCATCTGAGGAACCAGAGTCACCCTGTGGGGACTTCTGAGGCATTGGGTCTCGACGCTTGGTAGGGGCCGAAGGCACAGAAGCAGAACGCGGACCTTTTGGGGATGGAGAAGAAGATACTGATGAAGTATGTGTCTGATCAGACAAGACCTTCCTCATGATGTCAAAGGCACCGGTGCCCCGACCCGAAGATCCGACCTGATCCGAAGAAGGTGGTCGTTTCTCCGGAATCGGAACCATGGGCTCCGACACCGAGGACGGATCCGAACTGATCTGAGCCGAGGCACTGAGGGGAAGAGTCGGAACCGATATCTCGGTTCGACTGTCCCCCCCGGAACCTAGGAAAGATAATTAGCTGTTTGAAGATATATATCTTCAAACAGCTAATTATCATATGTAAAATATCTAAACATTAAATTACCAAAGACATTTTACTTTGAAAATAAATTCATCGAATGGCCAAAGTTGGCCAACACTGCGAATGCAACTGAGCAAGGTGGGGAGCTTTGCCCCCTATACCTCTCAATGTGGGGGGCTGCGCTCCCCACCCCCAACTATATATACCTACTCCAGGATCACACTACAGTTGGGAATAAGGCAAATTTACAAGGTTTCCTTCACTTACCTTTTGTATCATGGCACTTCCTGGTTATTGGCCAACTATGGCCATTCGATGAATTTATTTTTGCAATAAGACGTCTTTGTTACTTTAATGTTTAGATGTTTTACATATGATAATTAGCAGTGATATTTTTTGATAGCCAAATATAGACCTGTTTTAACACATTATAAAATTGCAGGTTAGTCTGAACATTTATACAAGCTCAAAGTGTTTGGTCTAACCCAGATCACAGAATAATCAGTAGGACTCAGTGAAAGATCCTGCTAACGTGTAGAACATGTTTGACCTATAACAGTGAGAGTGATGACACAGCTCTTTGCTTCACAAATTCATCATTATCATCATCAGCCGCCTTTTTCCCAATTTCTACCTGGTGTTGGGGTGCGTTTGCAGCTGTCATCATTTCTCTCAATTGAATGACACTCTTAACTTCTTTGACTGTCACAGATATTTTCTCACACAATCCATCCATCTCTTTGCCGGATGCACTCGATCCCTCTTCCTTTTTCCTGTCTGTCCCAAATCTTCTTTACCAAATTGTCTTCTGCTTTCTTGTACATTTTCCCAAGCTACCATAATCTGTTTTCTTTGACCTTCTCTGCGATTGGAACTTCTTGGACTTCAGATCTGATGTCATAATTTCTTCGTCCATCAAATGGTGTGCACCCTGTCTCAGGCACTTAATCCCCATCACTTCTAGCTTCCTCAGCTGCTCTGCTTAACTACCCAGGTTTCTGTACAGTAGTACTGGTCACCCCACTCTTTGTACCCCTTACTTTTCAGCTTCCTTGACATTCTTCTATCATACACAACTCCTGATACTTTGTGCCATTTGGCTGCAGCCCTTCTGATTTTAACCTTAACCTCATTCAGACGTTCTTCTCCTCAACCACCTCCTACCAAATACTTGAAGGTGTTAATCTGTTCCATTATTTTTCTGTTCTATCTCATTTCTCAGCTTCTTCTGATTCCCCCAATTGCTGCCATTACAACAGTCTTATCTGTACTCAGTTTCATTCCATGTGTCTTCAGTTTTGCATTCCATTTCCCTGTCCTTTGCTGACGTTCTTCTCAAAGTCTACCTGTAATGCCACATCATCTGCATACAGCAATTATGATGCTCTGTCTCCTATGACCTATTTGCTAATGTACTCCATCACCAGTATAAACAACAGAGGGCTCAGAGCTGAAACCCGATGCACACCCACTCCCACTGGGAACCCCTCTGTGTGGCCAAACACTGTTTGTACTTGAGTCACTGAGTCATTGTACATAGCCTGCACTAATTCTACCAATGTTTCTGTCACTTCAATCCATTGCATAACTGACCAAATCAGCTTTCTTGGGACCTCATTGTATGCTTTCTCCAACTCTATGAATGCCTGGCTGGATTCTTTCCACATCTCTAGGTTCTTTTCAAGTACCTGTCTCACTGCAAACATAGGATTGGTTATGCTGCATCCTCAACAAAATATGAACTGTTCACTTCTCATCTTACTTTCTACTACTCTGCATATTTCTTTATCAATCACCCTGTCCAGAATTTTTATGCTGTGTGACATGAATTTGATACCTGTAAACTACCCACAGTTGTGAATTCACCCTTTGTTCTTGCACACTGGCACTATAAAGTTTATTCTTCACACATTTGGGATATGCCTTTCTCTCCACATTTCTATGATTACCCCATGAAGCCATTTCTCCGCTTACTCATCCAACATCCTGATCAAGTCTGTTGCAACCTCATCCGAATGTACTGTTTTCCCTGCCTTCGTTCTCCTTACTGCTGCTCTTACTTCTTCTAGGGAGGTTGGGCTCCTCTGCTTCTTTTATTGTAGACTGTGTCTGGGGCAGTAAAGATTCTGTGGGGTTTTCTTCATTCATAACCTGCTGGAACTACTCCTGTGTGCCTTTGATGTTCAGTGGATTATCGCGGATGTTACTGCTGGCATGTCTTATGAAGGCTGTCTGATGATTATCTTCATCTTTCTCTCTTGCAAGCTGATAATGTTTATTTATTCCATCTACTGAGTTCCTTTACAGAAGCTGCACCTGATGCCTTGTTTTTTGCTATTGCAAATCCTTTCTTTGCCTCTTCATTAGTCAAGCAGTATTCCTTCTTAGCCTGGTCTGTCTTTTGTATATCCCACTTTTTCCTACACTTCTTCTTTCTTTTGATGAGTTCCTGGATTTCTGCATCCCACCCCCAGTTTTCCTTATGTACCTTATTTCCATACCTGGCTCAGCCACATATCAGTTCTGCAGACTTCACACATGCTGTTTTGAGGTGCTGACATTCTTCTTCAACTCCACCTATTTCCTCCTCTTATTGGGGTGCTAGAGCCCTGAGTAATTCCTTGAACTGTTGTACTTTCTCTCCAGTCATCTTCCAGGTCTTTAACTTGATTTCTGCTGAGCTTAGAGCCTTCTCTGGCCACTACCTGCAGCTGATTGTGGCAACTAGTAGTTTCTGCTGTGAGCCAGCTCCTTCTCCATGAATGAGTTTGCAATGTCTGATTCTACCCCAAATGCTCTTTCTTTGCTTGGAGAAAGTCTACCTGTGTTGCATAATGGCCACTCTTTTATATGGCCTTGTGACTGTCTGTCTTACTGAACCATGTGTAGGCCACTATCAAGCCATTTTCATGGTAGAAGTCTAGAAAGGCCTCACCTTCCTTATTCTTGTTGCTCCACCCATATTTACCCAGTTGATAATGTGCATACAGATCTCTTATTACCAACAACTTATTTTGTCCTGCTTTATCTAGTAGGCCTTGCAACTGCTGTCTGAATGCACTCTTTACCTCACTATCACAACCCTGCTGTGGGGCACAGGCTGAGATTATGAATACTGCCCTATCATTACAATCGAGTCTGACTGGTATGACTCTGTCACTAATTCTGATTACATCCCTCACCGTCTTCTGAAGCCTTCCCTTCACCACAGTTTCCACTGCATTTCTGGTTTGCCATTTCCCTGAGTAGTAGACTCGACTCTGGATCCCATTCTAAATGGCTTTACTGTACTGCCCTTACATCTTATCTATTGAATACAGATGATGTCCAGCCTCCTCTTTACTATTATGTTAGCCTCTTCTAAGCTGCATTCTCTCAGCGTACCAATATTACGTGTAGCAATTCTTACTTCATGTTTGGCAGGTTGAATAGCTTTACATCCAACTTTGGCTTAACAGACACATCACAGGTAAACCAAACTGGACAACTGTATGCCAACTGACTACTAACTTATTGACCCAGGGCTGCTGGACTTTACAACAGGCACACACACTGACCAATAGGGGCACATAGACTACGCCCACCATTAGCATGGATCTCTGGCATAGGTTGGAGTAGGCATGTCCTCAACTCACTTATACCAATGAAATATCCATGCCCATATTTGGTGATAATACTGGATGTGACCAAATTACATATTTACAGTTTTTTCACCACAGAGTGGCTAGCTATGACAGGGTGTGCAGTCTGTGATCAATGTTATCCTGTCTAGAGGGTACTGCTCATCACAGTCGATGGCCAAAGTGTTTGGTCTGTGCAATTCTTCCCCCAGTATGAACCATCTCAAATCTTTTCTGCTGCTCATAGCTCCACTCTTTGTTGAGTTTCAGGTGAAAATACTCACATATTTTTGAAAAAAAAAACACAGATATACAAGGAGAATACACAAATTCCAAACAGGTATTGGCTGGAGATCAGGATCAAACCTTGTACCTTGTTTATGGGACATGGAGACTTTAAACATCATAGCAACTGAGTCCTTTTCTCTATAATTATAACAATCAAATGATTGGCAGCAATGATAGTAGGACCCAATACTGCTGCAGCACCTCCTACAAGGAATTCTAAAGTAAACAATCATATGCCTTCTTTTGGTCCACAGAGCACATGAAAATCATAATGGTAAACTCCCATATCCCTTCCAGTATTGGTGAAATAGCATCAAGCTAATCTAGTTTCCTGTAGTCAACACAGAAGAGGAATTGTTCCACCTAAATCACAGATCCAACTATGAGAGAAACTTTCTCATGGATGCTGAGAGTGTGAGAAACTGCAGTTTATCTCCCATTTTTTTAAATGTAGACATGGTATCAGTTTACCTCTCTAAATGTACTGCTTCTGTCATTGGCCCTGTGATGATGCACGTGTAACATATGCCATCATAACTAGTTGGTGTTTTGTAAAAAGGTTTATGTCATTTGAATATCACACTGATTTGTATAGATACTTGTGTTAGAAATGTATCAACACTGCATCCTGTTGGACAGAAAAGATATATACATGTATGTCAGACTGTATTGTAACTGATGAAATGTATATATGTTAACAAAGGATGCTGGAAGGGAAGCAGTTAAGCTCAGCCCAGCTAACCTTAAGAAAAATAGCTTGTACTTAAATGACATGGTTTACGCTATAACAATTTTATCTCACAGGTATGAATGTAGCCAGAGACTCAATGTCTGTGCTGGGATCCTGCCCTTATTGTCCTTAGTGGTGAATTAATTGCTACCCTGGGGAGCCAGAGAATTGTTGGTTAGTCTCTGCAGGAAGGATGAAAGGGTTGGCATTCTTTTACAGTCTCCGGATGCTGAAATAAACCTTACCAAAGGTCTAGGTATGTGTTGTGACACATCTGTGCCAGATCCTTGCTCAGCTTCTAGATAGGAGGGTAGTGTGGGAACCACAGAATCAGGTCACCAGAGCCAGGACAGAAATTGTATTTAGATGCTAGTAAAAGACTTGTCAGTGGCATTCAGCACTATGATTTGGGACTGACAAGACCACTCAACCACTTCATCTTGCCTTGCTTTAGTAAGTAACTTAACTAGGGAAGAGTATTTTTTGAGTCAGTTAGGAAAATATAGTGAGATTAGCTAAAAGTATAGTTTTTCTGTATCTGAGTCTTTCCATCTGTGTTATTTTTTATATTTCCTGTGATTTGAAACTCTGGTGTTTATTGTAAATAGATATTCAGTATTATCATGCATTTATTTTATTATTTATTATTAAATATATCTAAACTTTTAATTGTGGCTGATCATGCAGAAAATATTTTCACTTTTGAGAGGACTTGCATTTATTTAGTTTTACTGTGGCAACATACTTCTAAAAATCTTGCTAATTGGTTAACACTACCATTTGTATAATTATTAATTTTACTAAGAATAATTGGGTACTCTGGTAAGAGCCTTAAAGTAGCTGGCTGATGGCAGTGAATCTTCCTTATAGTCTGGGTGGAGGTGGCATAGCAGGTAAATCTTTCCCAAGTGTCTGTGTGTGTGTGTGTGTGTGTGTGTGTGTGTGTGTGTGTGTGTGTGTGTGTGTGTGTGTGTGTGTGTGTGTGTGTGTGTGTGTGTGTGTGTGTGTGTGTGTGTGTGTGTGTGTGCGTGTGTGCATCAGCTGCTTGGAACAGGGACACAGAGCACTGATTTCTGCAAAGAGAAAGGCAGAGTCTTACTGGGGCTTGGACAGGACTGGAGTGTGCTCTCTGTGTGCTCTTAAGGGAAATTGTGCTTGTTGAAGAGAGCTGGCTCTGAAATTACTGGGTGTATCAAACATTCTCCACTGGTGTCAGTGGTAAGGATTGAGGCTCCTTGATTACTTGCCCAGAAGAGGGATGTCACAGGCTCAGGTAACAACAGTTCATGTTAATGTCTGCCAACTACATCTTCTGCTCACTGTTTATTTTGGTGATGGCAGTAACTCAAAAGAGTACAAGATTTTACTTGCTTTGTTTGTTAATTGGGTAAATTAAATGGACCACTTCTGATGCTTTACATCATGTCTCAGATTCCAAGGGCAGTGGTAAATGTTATATAGCGAGACAACTTTGAACAGCTACTAAATCAGCATGTTTTATTTATTTATTTATTTGAGAGGGGAAGAAAGTGGATTAGCAAGAGAATAACTATGCAGAAATGGACAGTAACCAGGGGTCAAGATTGATTCCCAAACCAAGGACCAGTGAGGCAAATATCTTGAACACTGAGCTCCTCCTGCAACACATACAGTTTTTCACACTGTGGGGTTAAAAAAGTGAAATAACAACATGTTAGCTATCAGTTAACTATTTTCTGGGAATTTTAGAGAAAATTTCAATATAAAAACAAAAACAAAATTATGACAGATATGAATAGAGCACAGCTACATATAAACAAGTAAACAAAGCAACAATAAAAACAGACATGTATGCTGGATAAAAAGCATATGGAATTATCATACTTTACTTGATCGAGTGTATTATATATGCATCAAAATCCAGACCAAAATTTGAAAAAAAAATGCAATCATACCATAATCAGGGAAAGAGTTTATAACAAATGCAATTAGGAAACCAAAAGTAGAATGTAAATCATATTACACTAACATATTTATTTAAAAGAAGTACATTCTCAAAACACATTGTAATAGTAATTGATACATTTATCACCTACACAACACATGGATACAACAAAACAATGTTTTCATTCATGTATTCACTCTCTGATATGCACTTTGTAATATTCAGGTTGTAAGAGAAGCAAAGCCTCTGTCATCAAGCAATATAAGTCAACAAGCCAGTCATAAATGCAATATTAATCTATAGCAAGACACACACACACACACACACACACACACACACACACACACACACACACACACACACACACACACACACACGCACACACACACACACACACATTAACAGGCAACTTGCAGGATCAAACAATCAAACATTTACCAGATTTGGCAAAAAAAAAAAAAAAAACCTGTTAAAACTCATGTTGCAACAGGAAAGACACACACAAAAATTCCATGAAGAAGGTACCCTGGCTATGAAAAATCAATAGCTTTCAGGCAGTCATGCATGCCATTTCATCTCTTAAAAAAGGGGATTTGGTTACGCAAAATAAATTCCTGGCATACTGTATGAAAAACATGATTTCCAGGAAGACACATCAACTACTGAGCATAACGCTGAATAGACAAAAGGAAGGAAAAGTAGGACTGTGTAAGTAAACTTACCATAACAGTAGATATTCAAATGACCACTGCTGCAGTAGCCTAAGTCATATGGGTTATATCTTGCATAGGATAAAACAGCTGGCCAGCTTCCAGAGCTTCAGGGCTCCTTCTTCACATTCAAACCATTAGTCAGCTTAAGCAGCATCACCCGTCTGTGGCTGAAGCAAACTACCAGCCGGCTGTGGTGCCAAAGGCAGTTAACAATCATTCTCATTTTGTGGCTGGAAGAAAGTACTGAGGAACCAGTACTTTAGTCCATGCCAAGATGAAAATGTTGACTGATTCCTGGGGAAGCTTAGCAGCAATACTTGGTTAAAAAGATTTTCCAGACAAAGCTCAATAAAATGCACTTTATACAATTACACCAGTCCCAGAAAGTAAAATAGTAACAACTTCTCCAGAGAACAAGTGTTTGTTTTTATAAGTTTTTATCACTAAAGTAAAAAGTGATGCTCTGATTTAAAAGTACTGTGCATAATAATCACAGGACAGTCAAAAACACTTCTTCTCAGCTTAAAAGTTAATCTTTTATAGAAAATGTAAGTTTTCTGTGAAAAAAAGTAAAATAGAAGAATTTTTCCACATAGGGAACTTATATGTTCAGTGATGGAATGCCATAAGCTAATTGTCAATCCTCAAAGCCTTCAGAGGAGCTCTCCCTTCAGTATCTTTTAGTTACAACTTGAGCTGAGTAACAGTTTGAATATGCAGTGAATGTCTTGAAGCTTTGGAAGCTGGCTGGCTAGTTTATCCTGTGAAGGACATAACCCATACATCTTAGGCTACTGCAGTAGTGACCATAACGATGGACATCAGAAGCATTGGAGATGTGCAGATAGCTGGAAATTGGTGCATAGGTGTCATAACTATGATGACATAGTCAGAGAATTGTTCTGAAGGAGGAGAGTTTCTAAAAAAGTAGGTTAAGTCTGTGGCAATGGTAAGAAAAAAAAAACAATGCAGACAAGGAGGGCATTTAAAGTATGAGCAATATAAGAGATGGAGAACAACGGTTAAATAATAGTCTGTTAAAATCATTAGGGAGAATATATGCATATGAGAAATAAGCTCATGGCATGGAATGTCAACAGAGCAGGAAAACAATCGGGGGTGTTTTTGACATCTGGACTGGACCACCAGGAGCAGAGTGAGAAGAATACTGGCCACGGCCAACACTGTGGTGGGATGTATCTTCAAGGGGACAGACTATAGAGGCAAAGAGGCAGTGTCTTCAACTCTACACTCGACTCTAGTGTGCTGGAAGAAATCCACAGAAAAGCCATCAGAAATGTCCATGGGATGGAGCAGACAGGATATGACAAAGGAGTAGAAGATCTAAAGCTGTTGTCAGCTAAGACCAGAATAGATGGGAGAACATTATATGGGTGCAAAAGATCATGTCAGTGAGAGGTAAATGGGTTATCCTGAACAAGGAGTACAAAAGGAGAGGAGAGGAGATGGGTGGCAAATTGCGAGGATGAACTATTCTTTGAATCTTCAAATCACTCCTTCACAGAGATGACTGTGGACCAACAGAATGCACTTCCAGAATGAGCAGCGGGTAGGAGATCAGGGTATGGGCAGACTTTATCCTCTCCCTCTGCCAACCAGTGGATGTAATGTAATGGAACTGATAAAATGGAATTGGCAAAGGACACTGGATAATGAAGCATGTCCAGTCAATATGAGTAGAATGCATGTAAAAGAGAGGAAAAGAGTACCGTAAGTTAAAATAAACCATGGGTGGATAGTTTAAGACATACAGAGACAGAACAAGTAACTCTTCAGCAGAAGGTACACTGATGAGCTGGCGTGTGTAGAAAATTGAGAGTCAAGGAGCTAAGTATTTCTCAGAATGACAGACACAAAGTGGGGACAGATGTTGTTATAAACTTGACAAGGTGTGAACTTGTTGAGTTCAATGCCCCAGCTTTGAACTCCTATGTCATTCTTCCCCATAGGAAATCACTGCTGGTATTGTTTCTTTTTGCACAGCAGCACTTGTTCATTTTTTGTTAGCTTTTTTCTTTTTTATGCAGTTGCATGACTTTAGAGTTAGTGCATATAAATAAAGAAAGTGTGGAGTAGAAGTCGCTATCATGTGAGATGGATAGGGACTTTAGAGTTAGTCCATATAAATAAAGAAAATGTGGGGTAGAAGTCACTCTTGTGTGAGATGGATAGGGACTTACCCCCTACAAGAACATCATTTTGTGTCTGGGTTTCTTCAAACTGAAACTTGGATTGGTATGCTTCATCTGGCTGAAGCATCACGAACTGTAATCATGACAAAAGAAACAGAAAAAGATAGGCATCTCTGTAGCTAATTATGAATGAGGGTTCATTACTGGATAGGCACATTTACTTCATCCTGCGGCTACATGGATTGAAAAAGAGCAAATCTCCATGGTGTAAAAGAGAACTAGTCCAACCCTTGTGAATGTTAAAGGATTTTATTTTAGATTAGCATGAAATGATTGTAAATCCTTTGTTTCTGATTTTCTATCAATATTGGACAGGTGTCATGTTAGTAAAATGTTGATGCTTTTTATTAATATGTCTCAGAAAACATGGTATTTCTAAGATAAGCTTTAATTTTTCTGCTGAAATATTTAAAAAAAATCATATCAGACATTGCTCTGTAAACTTCACTTTTGAAGTATCAATGTGCAGCACATAAGAAATTTGATATTATAATGCTAGACAGCTTTATACATTACGCTACCAAAATACATTACAGTACCAAAGTTTATTCATGATCCATTCCGATTAGCTAAAATGTAAGTTTGTAGGAAAAGACATTACATGATATGTGAACTCATTCAGCAAAAACATACATAGTTTGCACCTTATTTATAGCTCCAGTTTTAACTGTTGATTTCAGAATCAGGTCAGTTATATTGACCTAGGCACATTTATTTTGCTGTCTTGCAAAGAAAATCTGAAACATTATGAAACTCTTTTTAAAACAATGACATACATACAGAAGCAACATATTTAAGAACAACCATCACTATTAAACAACTTGGTTGGTGTTTTGGAAATCATGTTTAAGTCACTAACTATGAAATGCTGCAGCAAACAGATTAAATAAGCAAATAATGTTATGAACTAAAAGAATCAGCTCTTTTCTTAGCAGCTATTATGAAAACTCATTAGCATTTAATTAGGCAATCAGGCAATCAACTGAGGTAAAAAAAAATCTCATATAAACAAAATATTAATTTCCATATACAACAGCAAACTGTTGTACTGTATTGCCTGTATTACAAAGCACACAAGTGTTTAATTTTTAATTAATTTATTTATTAAATGAACTCTCTTCCATGGCCATTTCTCAGAAAAGGCCTAGAAACTAAAGTCAAGGGTAAAATGCAACATAAATATAATACATATAGGTAGTTTACAGCAACCAGTCAGTCAGTATATTTGTACAAGGTAACAAGATTACGAACAACAGAATTCTGCAGGAAAACGTATATACCATAGCGTGCCCGTAGGTCAGGACTGAACCACAAACCCAATAGCTGTCAGAGAACAAAGTTAATGAATTATCCACATTACTGCTTGTGGTATTACAGTTTATGTTAGTACAGCAAGACTTTAAAGCAACCTATCCGAAATGTAGTGAATACATTTTTTTGTATGGATTATGGATTTTAACAGTTGGCTTCACTTCTGGTGTCATTCAAAGGGGGTCCAATATATAACCTGGGTGGAGATGGTTGACAGTCCAAACTGCTTTACCAGAGATGGCCTGCACCTATCTCCCCAAAGCTTTTTTATACTGACTAAAACATTGTTTGCTCTCATAGTGTATTTTTAAGCAAAATCAGTCTCCAGAACAATTCAAATTAGTGAAATGGAATTCTATACAACAAGAAAGTATCACTACTTGACTCTAGGAGCCTTAACAGAAAACTCCACTTACTACAGGCACTCTATACACTGGAATGCATCAATATATGCTTGTTGCAAAGACCTCGTTCAAGTCCATACAAAGCACCCACTCAGTACAAGGCTTCAGTGCTTGCCACTCATTCAGGTCCACTAAGCTAGACATGGACACTAAAGACAGGGGAGTCTGTATATTTGTTAAATAAAGTATCACCCCCAAAGTTGTTAGACAGACTAATGACATGGAATTTCTTCACATGCAACTAACCATTATTAGAACCCTGTGTCATATCATAGTCGACTCTAGGACTCCATCTATGTCCCTTCTGGTCTATACCTGTTATCTGATGAGTATTGAGTCCCTATGCATCAAGCCAAACACCATTCTTATAGGGGACTTCAATTACCCTGTTATAAATTCAGGGATGGATACATTCCCCTAACATGTATGCTCAGAGATTTCTAGACTACAGTTATACAAACTTTGGACCTTCAGTCCACACCTCAATGATGGACAACAAAATGCAAGACTTGGTCCTTACCAATATGGGACAGCTCTCTACATACCAGGTGCATTTCATAAATCAGTTATATTCACTATATGAATGAAGTCAGAAGCACCTTCCAAAAACTCAGTAACCGCAGATTATGATAAGACTAATCTATTTACACTGCGTGATGACCTGGCTAAATTCAGTATCTTCTCCCAGCCTGATGATCCCATTGTGTATGCTGAATTGTTTACTGTCAGTTCTGTGCACACCATCTATTCCCCTCCGGTCAGTACAATGCCAAATTTAGAGTTAAACCCCTATGGTGGAAGTTGGAACCCATATAAAAACAGGTGCTACAGCAGAAGAAAAAATAATTGCATGTAAAAAGAAAATAACTCCCAGCCTGCCAAAAATGCTCTTGCTAAGTTCAGCAGAGAACTCTGCTATGTAATCAAATCAATCAAAGTCAGATATAAGATAAAAATAGCCACTTAGGCTTAAGATAACAACAAAGCCTTATTTAACTATATTTAAGAACTCAAGAAAAAATGCCCAGCACTGCACACAGCTAACAGTAAATGATACCACGTACTCAGACTGAAAGGACATAGCAAATCTACTAGCAGATAAATTTAATTCAAACTTCACCCCCCTTCTTCATCCCCTACATTCCTAGACCACATACCCACATCTGTGATGCTGCCTCCAATGTCTCGAGAACAATTCATCAAGGCACTATCCAAGACCAGAACCACCATTTTTTGGGGCCATTTAACATAACAGAGTGTCTACTGGCAAGACTGAAACAGGAACCTTCAGCAGAGATTATTCAATATCAGCCTTCAAACAGGTAACAGTCATCCCCTAACCAAGGGTGGAGCATCAACTGACCCAGGTAATTAAAAACCCATACATCTGATGAGCCTCATTTGTAAGACTATGAAATGGATCATTATGGAATTAATAAACAAGGACATTGGCAACATCAACATACAACCCTTAACTCAAGTTAATTCAGTTTTGTCAAGGGCAGATCATGCCTACTCAACCTGATGACTTCTTTGAGAAGGTTAATGAAGTAATGGTTGTAGGAAATCACTATACACTACATATCTATATCTCATAAAATCATTCACATCATTCTACAGTCCTTTATTGTTAATAGACTCTCCCAGCTAATGTCAATCCTTGTGTAACTCGATGGATAGCAAACTGGGTCACAAACTGAACCAAGGAAATTAAAGTGGTTTGCTCCTTCTCCTTCAAAAGATTTATTACCAGTGATAGACCACAGGGATCTATCCCTGGCCGAGTCCTCTTTGGCAATGACTTCTACAAGGATAATGGCTCACCAAGGTTGCTGATGAATGTAAACTAGGTTATATTATTAACTCTCCAGAGGACAACAAGATCCTCCAATATGGCCTTTCCCATACACATCACTGGTATCAAAACCATAGATTAAAACTAACTGCCAAAATGTTTAATAGCATCCTTAAGCAAGCACAACATCCCCTGTGACTATCAAAGTAACTGCACTCTCCTGAAATTCAGTCCATTAGCTAGGGACCTGGGAACCTTTGTACACAGCAAACTGTCCTTTGTTCACCATGTAGCCACTCTTGTAAGGAAATCCTTTTTCATTGTGCAGCTTATTAGGAAGGATATGCCATCCAGGTACAGAGATTTGATCATTTCTCTGTATTCTGCACTAATTAGACTAATTGTTGAGTATATTACCCCTTTTTGCATGTACCTGTCCAAACACTTAACAGAACTTGAATATTCCCAGCATTTTTCTCCAAGAAAATCATAAGAACTATACTGACCATGTCAAATCATTCTCTTTATTCTTGGTATCATAAAGGTTTCTTTGGTTGGCCTCTGCCTCGCATACAAGGCCTCAACACATCCTATATTCACATACCTACTTCACATCCACAAGTCCAATGGTGGTAGCATAAACACTTGCTCAAGGGCTCTTAACTTCTCGAGGAACATAAATCGAACATGTTGGAGGGATAGACATGCATCACAGAGAATTTCACTTGTTTGGAATCATCTTCATTTCCACATAAAACAAAATACTTCTCATTGTATTCAAATGTAATCTGGATGAAAGGATGTGAAACCACAATCCCATCCCTGAAGTAGTACCCTTGTTCCTTATGTATAGAGGTAACGTGTAAATGCTCTGCGTGCTCTGAGTTACTGGTATTTAAATTACAAGGACTAATAAAACCTCATTGTTATTCATGGCTAGGCTTCTAAAGATCCTCCTGGGTCAGTAACCTAGTAACAGATTATGAAACTATTACAGTCTGAGACATTAAGCAGCAGAGGGCAGTTAGGAATCTGATTTAAAACAGTTACTAAGTCATGTCAACTTTAAAATGTAAACTGGAAAAAATAGGAAATATAGCCAAGGGTGGCCAGCCTATGATGTAGGTTGATAAAGCTCTGACTGCAACATACATTATCTATGAATGAATGCTAGTCTGGAAAGTGTAGGTGCCAACAGGAAAGAGACAGAGTGACCAATGATAGGTCAGTGTCCACTTAACTCTGTCTGGGACAGAGGGTAGGAATGAATGGTTTTAGGACTATGTGCAGTAGCAACATCCCCTGATGGGGACTAGAACCCTAATGAGAAGGATCTGCTTCATAGGGATATTATGTCACAGATATGCCTGCTTACTCTCACAGCCGTTAAGTGCAACTGGGCGCAGATAAGGAAACTAAAGATTAAATAAATCATTTATGTAATGGCTGCCTGTATGTAAGATGTCTTACCACAATTGGATGGTAAGCTGCAATAATTAAGAATAAGAAAAAAAGAAATGCAGTAAATAAGGAAAAAGAAAAGCAAGATGTGAGTAAAAAGAGGAAAGTGCATCATACATGAAATATATCTAAGGAATGGAAAGGACAGAGAGAAAGCAGTGTACTACTAGACAGCTACACTACCATATTACACCTATCATTAAATCTGTGGAGTAGGCTGGGGCACAGTACTGATGTAACCGTTGTACAAGCCAGATTACTCAGGAATCAATGGGGCCACAGTATGGATGTAACTGTTGTACAAGCTGGGGCACTCAGGAATCAGTGGGGACACAGTACTGATGTAACTGTTGTACAAGCCAAGTTACTCAGGAATTAATGGGGTCACAGTACTGATGTAACTGTTGTACAAGCTGGGACACACAGGAATCAATGGGGCCACAGTATGGATGTAACTGTTGTACAAGCTGGGACACTCAGGAATCAATGGGGCCACAGTACGGATGTAACTGTTGTACAAGCTGGGACACTCAGGAATCAGTGGGGACACAGTACTGATGTAACTGTTGTACAAGTCAGGTCACTCAGGAATCAATGGGGCCACAGCACTGATGTAACTGTTGTACAAGTCAGGTGACTCAGAAATCAATGGGGACACAGTACTGATGTAACTGTTGTACAAGTCAGGTGACTCAGGAATCAATGGGGCCACAGTATGGATGTAACTGTTGTACAAGCTGGGACACTCAGGAATCAGTGGGGACACAGTACTGATGTAACTGTTGTACAAGTCAGGTCACTCAGGAATCAATGGGGCCACAGTACGGATGTAACTGTTGTACAAGCTGGGACACTCAGGAATCAGTGGGGACACAGTACTGATGTAACTGTTATACAAGTCAGGTCACTCAGGAATCAATTGGGGCACAGCACTGATGTAACTGTTGTACAAGTCAGTTGACTCAGCAATCAATGGGGACACAGTACTGATGTAACTGTTTGTACAAGTCGGGTGACTCAGGAATCAATGGGGCCACAGTGCTGATATAACTGTTGTACAAGTCGGGTGACTCAGGAATCAGTGGGGTCACAGTACGGATGTAACTGTTGCACAAGTCGGGTCACTCAGGAATCAGTGGGGCCACAGTACTGATGTAACTGTTGTATAAGCTGGGACATTCAGGAATTAATGGGGCCACAGTACTGATGTAACTGTTGCACAAGTCAGGTGACTCAGGAATCAGTACGGATGTAACTGTTGTACAAGCTGGGACACTCAAGAATCAATGGAGCCACTGTACTGATGTAACTGTTGTACAAGTCAGGTTGCTCAGGAATTAATGGGGCCACAGTACTGATGTAACTGTTGTACAAGTCGGGTCAATGAGGAATCAATGGGGCCACAGTACTGATGTAACTGTTGTACAAGTCAGGTGACTCAGGAATCAGTGGGAACACAGTATGGATGTAACTGTTGTACAAGCTGGGACACTCAAGAATCAATGGAGCCACTGTACTGATGTAACTGTTGCACAAGCCAGGTCACTCAGGAATCAATAGGGCCACAGTACTGATGTAACTGTTGCAAAAGTCGGGTGACTCAGGAATCAGTAGGGACACAGTACTGATGTAATTGTTGTACAAGCTGGGACACTCAGAAATGAATGGAGTCATAGTACTGATGTGACTGTTGTACAAGCCAGGTTACTCAGGAATCATAGGGGCCACAGTACTGATGTAACTGTTGTACAATCCAGGACACTCAGGAATCAATGGGGCCACAGTACTGATGTAACTGTTGCACAAGTCAGGTGAATCAGGACTCAGTGGGGACACAGTTCTGATGTAATTGTTGTACAAGCTGGGGACACTCAGGAATCAATGGAGTCACAGTACAGATGTAACTGTTGTACAAGCCAGGTTACTCAGGAATCAATGGGGCCACATTACTGATGTAACTGCTGCACAAACTGGAACACTCAGGAATCAATGGGGCCACTGTACTGATGTAACTGTTGTACAAGCCAGGTCACTCAGGAATCAATGGGGCCACAGTACTGAAGTAACTGTTGCACAAATTGCCTGACTCAGGAGTCAGTGGGGACACAGTACTGATGTAACTGTTGTACAAGCTGGGACACTCAGGAATCAATGGGGCCACAGTACTGAAGTAACTGTTGCTTAAGCCAGGTGACTCAGGAATCAATAGGGCCACAGTACTGATGTAACTGTTGTACAAGCCGGATCACTCAGAAACCAATACAGTGAGTCTGATTTACGTTAACATGTGCAGATGGCTTTGTTTCTGCAAAATCAGTCACAAATAACACATTAACTGCATAAAAAGGTTAATGTCAAGATGAAAATAGACTACTTAAGCAAAGCAAATATTCTTGAAGTTAATATACATATATCTGCAAATCACTAACAGAAGCAGTATTACCCTGTTCTGATTAACAAATGCCAACATTTCTACACATAATATTTCAGCAGAGTTCAAACTTCAGTACCTCAACAACATCACAGAACATCATTTTCATTGTGAGGGTGATAATTATTATTTTTAGTAAATATAAGACAGTTCTGATGCAGCTAATTATCATCTTCCATCTCTGCTATGATAAAAGGTGGTAACACAGTAAATTACTATGCTGAGTGCACTTTTCCACTCTCTTCATTCATTAATTCTAAGAGGTCAAGTCTGGTCCATTGAAGAAAGATGTGAAAAAAAGAGTATTAGGCATGCAATATTAGCAATTTATTGTGCTTCTTAAGTAAGGTCCGGCCTCTATCATTTTACTTTACTAGATGTTTATTCCTAGCCTTGAAGACTACATTGGAGAGAAACTGCATTGGTCTGTAATATCTGTTTCACCATGCTTTACATCCAGTGATGGAGTATATGCACTGATTGGTACTGAAGAAGTCCAGTGATGGAGTATATGCACTGATTGGTACTGAAGAAGTGTTTTGACATCCAGTGATGGAGTATATGCACTGATTGGTACTGAAGAAGGGTTTTGAACAACAGCAGCATTTCATTTATCTCTTTATTAATATATGATGACCTTTTTAGTGATAAAAGCAGAACAAATTGCAGCAGTTTTGTTACCTAGTTATTTTGCTGAAATATTTCTATTTTTTATCAGCAGCAATACTTGTGTGTCTCATAATAATAAGAAAAAAGAAGTTTTGTAAGCATACACATTTTGTATTTTACCAGGTTCTACCTATTTGAGTCCTATGTTCCCCTTCCTAATGACTTCTGCCTTTCCTTATTTGCCTTAGACTTTTACTGTCTATAGTTTTATTACTAAACTGGCTGAGCATGTACTTTGCAGTATGGGAACATCTGTTTTGCAGATATCCATAATTTAAAACATTTGCACTGTCTGAAATGTATTCATTTTTTCTTTACAGTCTACTGTCTCTTTTTTCACTCCCTCTCTCACTCTGACCATAGGTTCTAAACCATTCTCTATGAGTAACAGGAAATAAAAAGAAAGATCACCTTATTACCTCACGTGCAATCATATTAGCCTGGAATGCACTAAGTTTTACATAAGCTGGGGAATTTTTTTATGACTTTACCTTATCTTGTCTTTTTGTAGCTTGTTTTCTATAACTCCTGCACTGTACTGAGACATTAATTTAGCGCTTTGGAATACACTTCTAGAATTAGTCGAAAAGGTTTTTGTTAGAGTCAGAATTTTAGGGTTAAGGTGGATGTTTTAGACTTAAGGTCAGAGATGGAGATTTAGGGTTAGGTCTAGGTTATGAAGTTTTTGAGTTAGGGAGAGTTTTAAGATTAAGGTTAGGGACAGAATAGGGTAAAGGAGGAGATCTTAAGATTAGGGATAGGGATACTGTTTAGGGTAAGGGAGGATATTTTAGGATTAAAAACAAAGATTTTGGTTTAGCGTTAGTACATTTAAATGACATTGGATACTTGCAGTAAGTGGTTAAAACTCACAATTTTATTGCAGAAAAGTAAGGTAAGCAAGCAGTAACACATGCATGCTATAGGCGACCATTACTTAGTATATTATACATTTACAGGATCATTGTCTCCTTGCAAACTGGTTTTTATCCCTCTATGTTTATTTTTGTCTTACCTTTACTCTTCCGGCATTAGTGTGAAGCAAAGATCAATAAGGTATTCCTTAAATAATGCATACTGTCTTAGTAAATCACAGTTGTTTGTGAAGTATCAAATCATATACTGATTCTGTTTCATTTGTAGAAATGGCGTCATATTTGCAATTGAGTGTGACCATTTAATTCTCATTTGGGTTTTTAATGGATGAACGAATGGAGGTTTGTACTGATTGAGTAATATAGGTCAGTAGTGGTGCAGTGGAGTTTGTGTTTTGGCTGCATATTGTAAAAAACTGGATGTTTTTTCTCCTAACTATTGGTGCAAGTTCTTTATTATAGGAGTTTGGTTCACTCTGCCATCATTGTGCAAAATATTGTATCTTTCATGTACAATGTCATTCTATCACTTCATGTTTTATATATATATATATATATATATATATATATATATATATATATATATATATATATATATATATATGTGTGTATACATATGTGTATATATATATATATATATATATATATATATATATATATATATAGTTATTCTAGAGTTATGAAGGTTGTTTCCTCTACAGATTGTTTTCTTGCTATCCTTAATAACTGCCTAGATTTTAACAAGCAGATAAAGTTCATGGACAGTGAATCCAGTGTCAGACTTAAAACTGTTGTAATAAGCAAGGCTATTTCTGTAAGACAACGTGAGAGTTGCCTCAGCTGTTTGTTTCTTTCTCCCTTATCTTCTTAAGTCATTGTACCTAGTAACTAATATTCCTATCCTTTTCTAAATAAACTTAAACATATATTAAAATTGTTAGGTATGCTTCAGGTAATTGCTAAGAAATCTAATATTCCCAACTGCTAAGGGATTTAAAAGGAGTTAAAGTTGCACCCTCATCTTGCACCAATCAAAAAATCAGCTGCAAAGAGCCTTTTATATTTTTTCTTAATTTTCCTACTTCAACTGACAGATAGATACACACTCAACATGGCTGATGCAAACCATAGACAATGTATCAACATTCCAAAAGCATTCAACTGACAGATAGATACACACTCAACATGGCTGATGCAAACCATTAGACAACGTATCAACATTCCAAAAGCATTCAACTGACAGATAGATACACACTCAACATGGCTGATGCAAACCATAGACAATGTATCAACATTCCAAAAGCATTCAACTGACAGATAGATACACACTCAACATGGCTGATGCAAACCATAGACAACGTATCAACATTCCAAAAGCATTCAACTGACAGATAGATACACACTCAACATGGCTGATGCAAACCATAGACAATGTATCAACATTCCAAAAGCATTCAACTGACAGATAGATACACACTCAACATGGCTGATGCAAACCATAGACAATGTATCAACATTCCAAAATCATTCAACTGACAGATAGATACACACTCAACATGGCTGATGCAAACCATAGACAATGTATCAACATTCCAAAAGCATTCAACTGACAAATACACACTCAACATGGCTGATGCAAACCACAGACAATGTATCAACATTCCAAAAGCATTCAACTGACAGATAGATACACACTCAACATGGCTGATGCAAACCATTAGACAACGTATCAACATTCCAAAAGCATTCAACTGACAGATAGATACACACTCAACATGGCTGATACAAACCATTAAATAATGTATCAACATTCTAAAAGCATTCAACTGACAGATAGATACACACTCAACATGGCTGATGCAAACCATTAGAAAATGTATCAACATTCCAAAAGCATTCAACTGACAGATAGATACACACTCAACATGGCTGATGCAAACCATAGACAATGTATCAACATTCCAAAAGCATTCAACTGACAGACAGATACACACTCAACATGGCTGATACAAATCATTAAATAACGTATCAACATTCTAAAAGCATTCAACTGACAGATAGATACACACTCAACATGGCTGATGCAAACCATTAGACAACATTTCAACATTCCAAAAGCATTCAACTGACAGACAGATACACACTCAACATGGCTGATGCAAACCATTAGACAATGTATCAACATTCCAAAAGCCTTCAACTGACAGATACACACTCAACATGGCTGATAAAAACCATTAGACAACGTATCAACATTCCAAAATCACAGATGGGAAGGGTGACTCTAAATTTGCAATAACAATATGTAAACTTTGGAGCAATCTCCCTTACTTCGTGAGAGGTATTCCAAACAAAAAAATATATTTAAATCAGAGTTAAGAGAATACCTGTATAGGGACTGGTTATGGTCTGTGGGATAATTTAACTTGCATTGCCCCTAGCCACATTATCTACATGTGCCTTCTTTTCCTATGTCTCTATGCCATTGTACTCAAGAAGTACTAAAATCTGCTGCTATGTAATTTTGGAACCGTTATCATTTTTTTTGTTATTTTTATTTCACATGGGTATATGTTCTTTCTCTCTATGCAAATTTATTGTTTCCCACTGAATCTATTGCTTTGCCATGTTACTAACTGTCTCCCATATTATTTGGTATATTGTTTAATGCCTGGAAATCATGCTCCCTGGTAGTTCACTGAAAATGAGATTTCTCAATTCGACATTCCCTGCCAACAAATGTTTATCTATCAATCAATCAGTCAATCAATCAACCAACCAAACATTAAGCCTATTCAGACCTAACCTTAACCCTAACTCCATCACTCTTCCTATCCCAGTCCATAAACCTTACCCTACCTTTACATCCATCACTGTCTCAAAACTCTTTATATGCAAATTCCTAAACCTAACTCTCAATGACCCCTAAAACTAACCATAACTCTAACCATAAACTTAAACTTTACATCAACCCTTAGCCCCCAAATCCTATACCTAGTCCTAAGCCTAGCTATAAACTATTCCATAATCTTAACGATAACCCTAAATCTACTATAACCTTGAACCTAATACTAGTTTAAACTAATCATCATCATCATCATCATAATTGACCCCATTTTTCACACTTTCTGTGAAAGGTCATGATGTTGTGTACACTGTCACAACTTTATACAATTCAATGCAACTGTTTTTCTTTCCTAAATGTGCATCACGTGTGACTTAAATGTGGAGCTTGTCTGACTGGGTAAAATGTGGAGCTTTTCTCCTGGACCTCCACTGAAAATGGGTTTTATCCAGTCAGACTTTTTCTGGTCTGCAAAGGCAAATCAATAAATAAATAAATGGCTGACTGAATGAATGAATGACTATAGTCACTCCTTACACGATCCATCTTTTTGCTGGATATCTTCATTTCCTCTTACCTTCTTCCTTTCTTTCCCAAATCTTCTTCACCAAAACATTTTCAGATTTCCTGCACATGTGCCTGAACCACCATAAACTGTGCTCCTTGACCTTCTCTGTAACTGGAGCTCCTCTGACTTCTGCTATGATATCATCACATCTTTATCTGTGCCACAGTATGCATCCTACCACCCATCTCATGCACTTCATCTCCATCCCCTTCACCTTCCTCAGCTGCTCTGCCTTCACTGCACAGGTTTCTGTACCATACAGTAGTACTGGTCACATCACTGTTTCATGCAATTTGCTTTTTAGCTTCTTTGGCATTCTTCTGCCATATACTATTCCTGACACTATGATGGCTGACTTCAGCCCCTATGATTCTAAGTTTGACTTTTTCACTTAGACTTCCTCCTTCTCCACTACTCCTCCAACGTACTTGAAGATGTTAACTTGCTC
The DNA here is from genome assembly GCF_019279795.1 of Protopterus annectens. NCBI lineage: Eukaryota > Metazoa > Chordata > Ceratodontiformes > Protopteridae > Protopterus > Protopterus annectens. The sequence continues at coordinate 79,503,343 of NC_056735.1, forward strand.
CACTATTTCCTCCTCTGCCACAATTTTCAGCTTCTTATTACTTCACCCATTTGCTGCCATGATAACTGTACATTGTCTGTACTCAGTTTCATCTGCTGTTCCTTCAGTTTTGCATTCTATTGTTCTTCCAATTGCAGATGTTCCTGTTCAGCGTCTGCTTGTAATGCAGCATCATCTGCATACAGCAGCTTTTTGATTCCTTCCCACTGAGTTATTTTCTAATGTAGTCCATCACCTGAAGGAACAACAGTGGGGTCAGAGCTAAACCCTCATGCACACTCACTCTCTCTGGAACTCCTATGTAAGTCCAAATTCTGCCATGCTTCATTGGGTCTTTGAATCTACCAATGTTTCTAGCACTTTGAACCATCACAGGACTGCCCGAATCAGCTTTCTTTGGACCTTTTCTTATGTTTTCTCCATGTCTAAAATTGTGCAGCTGGACTCAGTCATCATTACTCGCTTCTTCTACATTTTCATTCTCACTACAGATATTGGATCATTTGTATGGTATCTTAATATAAATCCAAACTGCTTGCTCCCATTTTACTTTCTACTATTTCCCATAGCCATTTATCAATCACCCTCTCTAGCACTTCATGCAGTGTGGCAGGACTTTGATACCTCTGTGCTTCTCACAGTTGTGAATGCCCCCTTTGTACTTGAAAACTGGCACTAGTATGCTTATTCTCCAGCCATTTGGCATACATCTTTCTCTCCATATTGCTGTGAGTAGCCTCAGGAACCATTTCTCCCATAAGTCACCTAACATCTTGAGCATGTCTGTCATGACCTCATCAGAGTCTGATACCTTCTCTGACATCATTTTCCTTAATGCAGTTCTTACTTCTTTTATGGTAGGTTTTTCTTCCTTTTTTCATTGTACGGTATGCACTGGACAGTACAGCTTCTCTGGAGTTTCTTCATTAAGTTGCTGATGGAAGTATGCCTTCCATCTGCTGTTAATGTCCTGTGGAGTGGTGAGCAGGTTGTTGCTGGCATCCATTATGAATACTGTCTGATGACTATCTTCTCTATTTTTCTGTCTTTGCCCTGGAACCTGAGCATGTTTCTCTGTGCCATTTTCTCAGACACTTTCCATAAGTTTGTATAGTGCTCTGATGTATTGTTCTTTGCCAACAATAATTCCTTCTTGTGTGGCCCTTATTTCTATAGCCCAACCTTTTCTGCACTTCAGTTCCTTGTGATATCTATGTGGACTCCTACCTTCAGCCACCAGCTGTCCTTATGTCCTTCAGACATGCTGCTATTGTTCTACAGCCTTCCACATCTTCAGCCTAGTCACTGCTGACCTTAAACTATTCTCTGACCATTGCTTGCAGCTAGCTGTGTCCACCAGTGGATTATGATGTGTGCTGACTGTTTCGCTGGGGATGACTTTACAATCTCAGATCCTGCCCAAGTGCCCTTTCCTTACTAGGATAAAGTCCACACAAGTTGCACGTTGGCCACTCTTGTATGTGATCTTGTCACTGTGTCCTTTGCTGGATTATGTGGTGATCACCATCAAGCCATTTGCTGGCCAGAAGTCTAGAATGACTTCTTCTTTATTCCTCTTGTCCCACCCATGTGGATCCAGCCAGTTCTTATATCCTGTTCTGCTGTTCTGATATGAGCATTTGCATCCCCCATTATCAATAGCAACTCCTGCTGCCCTGTTTTGTCGAACAGGTTTTGCAACTGCTGCCTTAGTACACTCTTTCATCACCATTATGACTGTGCTGTGAGGTATAGGCTGAGATTATGAATATATCCTAGCTTTCCAGTGGAGTCTAATGGTCTTGAATTTATCTTTAGTTATAATGACATCTCTCACTGTCTTCAGAAGACTCACTCTCTCACCAGAGCCACTAAATATAAACCTAACTTAATCTAACAGCAAATCATCTTAATCATTACATAACCCAGGCCATAAAGTCCTATATTCTAGACATGGAAACAGTACATTAACAATATTGATTCAATTAGCATTTGAATAATTCAACATTTATTCAAACTGAATTAAACCGAAAGGAATTGACTAAGCTTCTTTTGAGCACGTTTTCATTGAACATCTAACTTTCTTCCAGATATTAGAAACATATGGTCCATTGAGGTTTGTCAACATTAAATATATCAAGCCTAGTCTTAAGAGGATTATCTTATCATCACATAGCAGAGCTCAACCATAAATTAAACTACAGGTCCAGCTGTGATGTTATGCTAGGAGGGGCTTATGCTCCTTTATATCACAGCCTGATATCTACATATACTACCACTGAGGTCATACCAACTTATTTGTCTTTCCATCAGGATGGTATGTATTCAGACTGCATAGTTTCCTTACTCTAGTGGTCAGACATGTGGTGGGACACTGTGGTTGAGAACCTGGGATTCTGTGAGCTCAGCTGTTGTAAAACCAAATACAATCATGAATACTGAGTACCTGAACATGAACAGTTTCAGATGAAAATTGCAACAGACATATGAGTGAAATTTGAAGGCTTGGTAATAGCATAAGATGAATAAATGTAATGTATAAGCATGCACAATATCATAATAACATGCGGACATCATAAAACATATCACAAGCATTGAAAACAATAATATACCTAGGACAGAAAGAGAGAGAGTTAGTACAGCATAGTCATGTCTAGAAATGCTGAAGAAGAAGCCTGTGTCACTTCAAAATGTACTTTGCATCACCATATTAGAGGGATTATTCATCTAAATAAATAGATCAGGGTATTGGGGGTTGACAAAATGGTTACGGTAATCAAAGAAAACAGCAAACAAAGTAGCAGGTCACCCCAACATTTATTACGTTAAGCGCTTTTCGTTCAGTAAAATTACTTGAACTTCCATCCAAAACAATTTGGTCAATGGCACGGAATTTAAAAAATAATGCCCTAGCAAAGCATAGAGTGTCACATCAGGATCACTTTTTTAGATTTCGTGCCATAGACCAAATTGTTTTGGATAACAGGGGTGGACCTAGCAGCCTTAATTTGGAAAGACTAGAATTACTTTGTGTTTATTTAAACTTAAAAGTTTAGTTAGGTAGGTTTGTTTGCAAAAGATTTTAGTAATTGATTAATTTTTACAATTTTCTAATAATTTTTATTAGTATTGTTTTTAGATTTATTGTAATTTACATATAACAGTTTCATTGGATAGAGAGTGCAGCCCATTGGCCATGTAAGGGTCTTGTGACCAAGGTGGAGGGGTTTTTAAACTTGGTGACTTGTGTGATCTATTGTCTGAGGAAGTTCAAGTAATTTTACTGAATGAGAAGTGCTTAATGTAATACATTTTTGGGTGAACTGCTGCTTTGGTTGCTGATTTCTTCAATTAGTTTGGTTGTTACATTTTTTATGTGGTTTTCAAAATGGTTAAGGTGTTTACCTGACAGACAGGTACATACTGATTTGATATTCATCTTTTTATTCATAGGTTCATAGGTTCATACTAGGCTATCTGCCCTAGGGCATTTATAAGCCTAGCCAGAGTGTGTTTGGCTTTCGCCACCCATTTTAAATGAATGTTGCTATGCCCTTTTTCGAGGTTAGTATACTGTGCCTCTGTCTAACAGTGACACAGAAGTGATACCCGTGAAATTGGCTTGGCTTAAAATGGCCTGCAAAGGCAGTTTACCTAGTACTTCCCTATAAAAAAATAATTGTTATACACCTAGCTTGCATGCGCAAACATAAGCTGCATGCTCATTACTAGACAGTGGTCAGATCTTCTTTTATTGATGTGCACTGCATGCAACATGAGAGTTAAAATCGGTTATACACCTCCAACAAATGTGATAGCCACAGTGAAACATGGATCGGCAAGACTACTAAATACTTCTAAAGTAACAGCCACCCAGTATTTATCACTGATATCAGGCAACTGACTATATGATATTTATTTATTTTTGATTACTCGCTGTATGGGAGGGCATGTTCTCCTTACTTTCTTCTGGTCCTTTGGAAACGGTTATTTTTCCATTATTCAAGCATCCAGTACTGAGATATATCTTTTAGCAGGTCCATGAAATTCACCTTCTTATAAAATTTCCTAAACCTTGCATGGAGAGCAGTAGTCAAGTAACAACATATTTGTTTTTAGTGATTTATTTCAATTACTTAGTTTTATCCTGCACGTGATAATTATTTTATGTGGTGCCTGTTCAAGGTACTGTTGTTTATTATTGTCCTAACTCTATGCCATGCTTAGTTCAATAAGCATTTTAGTATTTTAATAGAATAAATAAATGCACTATTTATTTTTATTGCATTATTCTATTTTCAAAAGGAGGTATATAGCAATAATATGACTACTTTTCAATAAATGCTGCATTTGAGGTAGCATGACATGGACCAATGAGGTTTAGGTATGCAGCAGTATGAACATAATGCAGACATGCCTGGCGGAGTGCCTCATATATGCAAATTAGTAGTCACCACACAACAAAGTGGACCACAGTATATGTGGCCATATGGACCAAGGAAACCAGCATGCAGGTTGCACGCCCTATGCTATATGCATTCCCAAGTGTATTGAAATATTACATACTTACAACATGGGCACACCTGGGAGTGAATCTAAGGGCTGCACTGTAATGTACCAATTAGTTTTATTTAATAAATGGAAGAAACGGAGATGATAGGACAGCCAAAAAGAGATAAGAGGAAGGAGAACACACAAAAGGGCTACGGGAAAAGAGGAGTGTTATGAGAGTGGGGCAGGAAAAGTATTTTTGGGACAGCAGACTTTTTTTTTTAAATACGGGTAGTGTGCAAAGGAAGCATGGGAAAGTTGTGAATAAGAGGGAGGTTATAAGGATAGTAGCAGGGACAGGTACAAAAACGTAACACCAGGCAAAGTCAGAAAACAGAGGTATGGGCACAAAAGGGGGAAGGAGGACTGGCACACGAGGAGGGGAACCAGCATGATGCTAGCTGTGGTGAAGATAGCCACCCACCATCACAAAAGAGAAACAGCCTAGATGTTAGTCATGTCTGCCACTGACTTCAGGGGTGAGCTTTGTCTCTGGTGGCCTGATAGTTAAGGCTGTGATGCCTCTTCACTGGTCCAGTAATCAAGGAGCCTCAATGCTCACCACTGGCAACAGTGGGGGATGTAAACACTGGTACACACACAGTAAAGTGCAGTTTCCCTTAAGAGCATACAGAGATCCAGTCAGTCTGGGGCTGGTTTCTCCCTCTTTCTCCAGATCCCCAATAAGGCTCCCCACTGGCACAGCTCTAGGGTTGAGATCTTGGCTGAGTGGCCAAGCTAAGATCTCCAGCACCCTCTCTGTCCAACCTGTGCTTCGTGTCCCTTCCCAAGTAGCTACCCCACCCCCCCCACACACACACACACATTTTGAGATTTGACTTATATACAAGCACACACAAACACCTGGGGAAGGCTGGTGCTGGTTTATTAGCTGTGCCCCCTTCTGCCCAGACTATAAGGTAGTTATCATTCCCACCAGAACCCCTCCTTATCAGCTACTATAAGGCCCTTACAAAGGGTGTCTAATCCTACTGTGTAATGTTACTATTAATCCAAATGGTAGCCTGACCAAGCAAGGCTATTGAAGTGGCCTGAACAGCGTCTCCAAATAGATATGCAAGTACTCTAAGATCTTAAATATGTCTCACAAATATCAGCCACAAAGAACAAGACAATAATCAGTAAATCAACACAGTAACTTCAAAGTTCAAAATCACAGGAAATATTTAAAATAACACTGCAGGACAGTCTCAAATAAATAAAGAAAACATCTAAGCCAATCTTTACTATATTACTATCCGAGTTTAAAAAGAGTTACTATGCCGTAAGAACTTACTTACAGAGCAAGACAAGTGCAGATGGTGATAATGAGTGGATGTTTCCAGGTCAAAGACAAAATGCAAAATGCCCAGTCTCTCTCTGAGAGAGTTCTTAGATTAATATCAAATATTACTGCTGGGATAGCTTGGATGACATCACTTTTTATCATCTGACTTAAGTTCCCAAGCTAACCCCCTTCTGTAACATTTGACATCTCCTTGTGAAAAATACATACCTCTCAGTTATTTACAGATCCTGAAAGTCATAAAACAACAAAACACGTCGGCATCTCAAACCTAGTAATTACTTGTCTCTAAGACAATGCAAAGAACTTCTAACTCTTGACATTGTGTCAGCTACTGAACTGAAACTGAGAGATAACTTTATAGCACAATTGTAAAACATTTAATTTCAACTTATTTTCTTGAAGTTTTGCAAGTAACTATGTATGTTCTAGTTTCTACTGTTAAAAGTATATACAGTCACACAATTCCAATAGTTTCTGTACATTTCTGTTCTAAGGCAGCAGGGCATTCTGTGGTTACATTTCTGAAGCTCTGTACATAACATACAGTTCTGTATAAGTCATATCAATATTCACAAATGACAGAGAATTATTTACAAAATTCCAGATAGCTGGGCTGGCAGAGTGACAAAGGCCATCTGGCAATGCAACTCTACCAGCTGAATAAGCAGCCATTCTAGGATGTCAACACAATGTGCACCTCAGTTCACCCCAACTATCAAACTTCAGGTAGCCCTTTTGTGACACTTTCTGACAGAAGACATTGCCATCCATGAGACAAGCAGCAATGGTGGCCCCTAGCAAGCATGCCAGGGCACCCTGCACAGGATGACCTTCACAGCCCTGCACAGAGGCAGGCATGCAGACCCTTTTGACCCAGAAGTCATGACTGTGGCTGGTGAACAGTGTGTTAGGCCACTGCCTCACTTCTACATGATTCATGGACAATAGTGTAGTTGCAATAGAAATCAGTAGATAAAAATAAAAAAACAAACCAACATAGTTAAAGAAGAATAAGAAAAGAGAACAGAAAAGGATACAAATACACTGGCCATTGTTATGTAATACACTATAGTATGACAGGTCTATTTAATGAAATCTTGGAAAGTGAGAAGATGCCTGAGGAGTGGAGAAAAATGTTTTGGTACTGATTTTTAAGAATAAGGGTGATGTGCAGAGCTGTAGTAACTACTGAGGGATTAAATTGATCAGTCACAGCATGAAGTTATGGGAAAGAGTAGTGGAAGCTAGGTTAAGAAGGGGCGTGATGATTAGTGATCAGCAGTATGGTTTCATGCTGGGAAAGAGCACTACAGATGCGATGTTTGCTCTGAGAGTGTTGATGGAGAAGTTCAGAGAAGGTCAGAAGGAGTTGCATTGTGTCTTTGTGGACTTAGAGAAAGCATGTGACAGGGCGACTAGAGAGGAGTTGTGGTATTGTATGAGGAAGTCAGGAGTGGCAGAGAAGTATGTAAGAGTGGTACAGGATATGTACAAGGGTAGTGTGACAGTGGTGAGATCTGCAGTGGGAGTGACAGATGCATTTAAGGTGGAGGTGAGATTACATCAAGGATCAACTCTGAGCCCTTTTTTATTTGCGGTGGTGATAGACAGGTTGACAGACAAGATCAGACAGGAGTCTCCGTGGACTATGATGTTTGCAGATGACATTGTGATATGTAGTGAGAGTAGGGAACAGGTTGAGGAGACCCTGGAGAGGTGGAGATATGCTCTAGAGAGGAGAGGAATGAAGGTCAGCAGGACTAAGACAGAATACGCATGTGTGAATGAGAGGGATGATAGAGGAATGGTGAGGATGCAGGGAATAGAGCTGGCAAAGGTGGATGAGTTTAAATACTTGGGATCAACAGTTCAGAGTAATGGCGAGTGTGGAAGAGAGGTGAAGAAGAGGGTACAGGCAGGGTGGAGTGGGTGGAGAAGAGTGTCAGGAGTGATTTGTGACAGACGAGTACCAGTAAGAGTGAAAGGGAAGTTCTACAAGAGGGTAGTGAGACCAGCTATGTTATATGGGTTGGAGGCAGTGGCATTGACAAAAAGGCAGGAGTCAGAGCTGGATGTGGCAGAGTTAAAGATGTTAAGATTTACACTGGGTGTGACGAGAGTAGGTAGGATTAGGAATAAGTATATTAGAGGGTCAGCTCAGGTTGGACAGTTTGGAAACAAAGCCAGAGAGGTCAGATTGCATTGGTTTGGACATGTGCTGAGGAGGGATGCTGGGTATATTGGGAAAAGGATGCTAAGGATGGAGCTGCCAGGTAAGAGGAAAAGAGGAAGGCCTAAGATAAGGTTTATGGATGTGATGAGAGAGGACATGCAGGTGGTTGGTGTGACAGAGCAAGATGCAGAGGACAGGAAGAAATGGAAACAGATGATCTGCTGCTGTGACCCCTAATGGGAACAGCTGAAAGAAAAAGAAGAAGATGACAGGTCTTGAAGGAGAAACACCAGTCAGCAAAACCATGTAAAAATGGTTAGGGGGCAGCTTTTATGTCAGAAGAAAATGTCCATATGAATTCAGTATAACTGGCAGAGAGATTAGGACAGTATCAGCATAAATTGATAAAAAATTATGTGCCAAGCAAATGAACAATGAAGCAATGGTGAAATATTAAAATAAAAAAAAAACAAGTAATCTCTGTGGTATCCCCAAAGTCTCAAAACAACCCACTAAACAAGTATAGTGGGTCCAAAAACAAAACAGTATAAGAAATTTCTCTGTGTGGAAGATTTTCAGTCCATATATCTCTAGTTAATCACTGTATATTAATCAGATCAGACAATAGTAGTAGAAGTAGCTAATTTAAACTTGTCTTAAGTAAAAAATAAATAAATAAAAAAATATAGAATTGTATAGAATTACTAAGTATTCGAAAGTAATCCAAGCAACACTGCTGTGGTAGACAGGTTAAGCACAGTTGTTATACACACATGGCAAATATATATATACATATATATATATACATATATATATATATATATATATATATATATATATATATATATATATATATATATATATATATATATATAAACCAATAATACCTTGTGGAACCAGAACAGATAACAAAAAACACTCCAGTTTATTGAAACAAACCACAGACTGAGTTAGGTGCTTTCGTCTGCCACACTACAGGACTTTATCAAAACTGATTACCAAAGCCAAAAAGTGCTTTTATACCTTAATTAATTAATAATTGAATAAATTATTCAATAATACAATTAAAATTAAAAATAAAACAAGCAGGTTAACTTAAAAGCAGTAATATAAAGAATAGGAAGTACAAAAACAATCTTAAAATCACTGGTTAATCATAAACAGTCTTATAAACCAGTTGCCCTGTCTTTTAATACTAGTACAAGTGAAACATGATCATTTAACCCTGGGGGGGGTTGGTGGCATTTAAGTACAACTGCCATCTAAATTTACTTTTGTGAATATCATTTGACCAATCCCCTCCCCTTATGTCTTTCCTTATGATTTCTAGAATCCCAAAATGGAATCCTAACTTAACCTCACAAGAGAGTGTGTTTGTATAGTGCATTGTTACCATTGTGTGTTTCAATGGCATAGAGATGTTCATATATCCTTTTACGTAGGGACCTCTCAGTTTTCCCTACATAAAACATTTGGCAATCCTGACAAATACTAATGTACACCAACCCACAGCTGTCACAATTACCTTTCCTCAAACTAATTGTCCTATGGGGGGGGTCACCTACCACTAGTTCCTCTCTTCTGAAAATGTAGGGGTAGTATTTACAAAAAACACAACTAGTTGTACCTCCTTGACTGGACTGTGGTAGGTGGGATGTTCAGAAAGAAATTTTAAGTTATGTCCTACCTTAGATGCAAAAACAGGTTTCTCCCCAAGTTTACTATGTAAGTCTTGGTTACACTGTAGAATTAACCAATTGTGAGTCAAAATATCTTTGCCCTTATGCTCAAAATTACCAAACTGTGTAACCATAGTGTGTGAAAATTTTTGTTGTTTGCTAAATCTCACAATTTCATTCACCTTTGGGTTTTGACCTAAGATGGGGTAAATTTGTTACTCCCCCTACAAGAATTTCTTCGGCCAAATTATAAACCATGTTTGAAGGATATCCTCTAGCCAAAAACAGAGAGGTCAAGTTACCTAGTTTTAATTTAAAATCTGAAATTGTAGAACACATTCTGGCCCCACGGATCATCTGTCCTCTAACCAGGTTTCTTTTGGTGTAATATGGGTGGTTACTGTCATACGCCAAAAATATTGGAATAGGTTGGTTTGAGGTAAATTCTGGAAGTAAATTGTTGTAAACCATAATTTTTGGTGATAGTAACATCCAAATAATTAATTTCATCAACATGGAAATTGTGGGTGAATTTAAAATATTCACAAATATTGTTAACATATTCACAGAAACTATCTACCAGTGTTTTTTCACTTTTCCACAAGACAAAAATGTCATCCAGGTAATGCAAATAAAGAAACCACCCATCTACAAGCCCTGAATTGAAAATATATTTCTTCTCCCATGCTGCCACCACTAAGTTACCATACATAGGGGCACAGCTTGACCACATGGCAACACCTCTAAGTTGTCTAAAAAATTAATTTTCAAAACTAAAATAGCTATTATGTAATATGGTGTCCATGGCGTCAATAATAAAATTGAAAAGGGGGCCTTTCAGTGTGGTCTGGTTTAATAATGCTTCTGAAAATAGTTCTAGACCTATGTCATGAGGTATGCAACTAAAAAGATCTACTACGTCAATGGTGGAAAATCCTGTAGATCCTAAAAATAATCTTGCTTAATTCTACCAATGAAATCCCAGGAATCTGTTAACACATGGCTAATAGGAATTAATGTGGCTTTTAGTAGACGGTCAATACAAATCCCTAGTGAGTAGGTAGAACTGTTGTGAGCTGTTATAATAAGGAAGTAGGGTGGGTGGAACACACTTTTGTTTACTTTTGGGATCCCAAATGCTGTAGGGATGTAGGGGTGGTCGTTATATAGAAACTTAAAAACCTGTTCATTAATAACATTTTGAAATATGTTATCCTCCCAAAAAAAACAATAATTTTCTGTGAGCAATATCTATTTAGTTTCTGGATACTATGTCATAATGATTTGTATCATAAAGCAAATTTGCTACATCATTAATATAATCTGACTTTTCTACCAAAACTACCCCACCCCCTTTGTCAGGTCTCCTAATCCTACATTGGTCCGACTCCCTCAATTTTCTTAACACTAACGCTTCCTCTTTTGTGAGGTTAAAGATTTTGTCCTTCTGAGAGTAATAAGCCTGATAAATCTCCTTGGTATACAATCTTTTGAAATCAGCTAAAGTGGGATGAATAGGGGGGTTATACAGACTCTTCCTCTTAAATCTGCTACCTGAATAAACATTTTCTGTTTCCTGGTTAAAATTTAATTGAAAGCTCAACTTTCTAATATAAATTTTTAGTTCAGTGAGCACATCAACAATGTTCACTTTACTACCTGGTACAAACTTGAACCCTTTTCTAAAAAGGGAAAAATGTGCTTCAGTAACAGCCAAATCAATATAGTTATAAATATGAAATTCCCTGTGAGCAAACCAGTTTCCCTTTAAAACATACACCACTAGGTTGTGTGTACAAAGTAGTATTCAATATCTGTACCCCTTCCTGTTCTACCAGAACTGTCTTTGACCCTTGGGTCATTGTCCCCTCGGGTTTGAGGTCACCCTAAAAAATGATTATTGTTTTAGTTCCTATTTAAAATTTTTTCTGATCTACGTGAAAGTAGGAGCTCTTGTTCAAAAACCTCATGTATTCCACCTTCATAATCCAAAACTTCAGTATCATAGTTATTAGACTCTCGTCTAGGGTCGTATTGACCTGACCTAATATCTGTTCTGGTTATAAAAAGGGGGATTTTCATAATAACTTTTAGGAAGTGGAAATGCTTCCTTATGTTTATAATCCAGTTCATTAGTTTTTAATTTCCCTTGTTTTCTTGAAATATTTTCTTTATGTCATAATTTAAAATATTGATTTCATCCAACAAAGTTCTAATTTTATTATTAATTCTGATAATGAAGTCCAAAAGTTCTATGCCATGTCTGTTGAACATGGCAAGTAGTTTGTTAAGTTCTTCTTGCCCTGAAGTAATGCCATTTGGAAATTTATACATATGAAATCCTTTTGGTACTCTTTGGACTTGTATGCATTCTGATAAATAAGCATTATCAATCTGCAGGCTACGTACCTCATTAAGAGAATTAATGTCTATTGGTTGAGTAGGTCCTTCCTCTTGGTTGAAATTAAGGTCCCTGCAGATCCATTGCTCAAAACGCATAGTCCGGTTTGTGCTAATGTTGCTTTTTGAACTCCCTTGTCCACAAGGAATATTATTGACTAGCGTTGAGTTAGAAGAATCAGGACTAACTGAAACACCTTTTCCTGGTGATCTTAATGCACCGGAAATTGTCAACGTGTGACTTGACTCACAAACAGCAAAGTCTCTTGGGAGCAGTAGTTTCTCTAAGGTGGATTGCATTTATTGGTATTGTGAGGACATGAGTTTTATTAACTGGGTTAAATTCCCTTCTTCATTTGTCAGTAAAAGTTCTGACGAATCATTGGTAGGTGAAGCCAGTGTGAAATTATTCACGTTAATCCCACTGTTGGTATCCATGACGAGTGGTGTACAATCACATATACTACAATTGCAACAATGCAATAAGTACACTTATCTCACCACCTGGAAAGACTGCCCTGCTTCTTCAGGCAGGCCATCCCGTTAGCCACAATTTCTTCATAAACTGCAGAACAGAAATTGAATATTAATGAACATAGCATGCCCAGGTCAGAAGAAGGCATATATATAGCTATGTTTTTCAGGACCATTGTACAGTGACTCAGCAAACACAGTCATTTGTTACTGTAATATGAATGCTGTCTCTCCCTATCCTCTTCTTTCCACTGGTTTTGGAGTTCTGAGTGATACGACATGATACAGTGGTTCAAAAAGGTACTTTTCCTTGTAGTAAATGTACAGGATGTTCCTTTGTAATGAGGATCTTCCCAGATATTAATGGTAAGAAATTTCAGGAACAAGGCCCTTTCAGCTGTGGTAGTGGAGGGTTGATTTATGGTTTAAGGTGTCCTTGTGGCAAGTACTATGTAGGTGAAATCAAAAAGAGTTTTGCAGCAGAGTTAAAAGAGCACATCAAAGATGTAAAAAAGGTAGTAAATTTAGGCCTGCAGCTACTATGCATTTTTTACAAGTACATAATGGGGATCCAACTGGGTTGCAAGCAACAATTTTAGAGAAGTATTATGTGAAAAAAACAATGTTATTTGATATTAAAAATCTGCTTCGTAAAAAACAATCATAGGTTCATAGGTGGTTACTAGGCTATCGGCCCTCAGGCCTATATAAGCCTAGCCAAAAAAAGTTCAGGAAAATTATTTTCCTGTGCCCCTGTCGAGCAGAGCCACAGAAGTGATCCCCGGGGTTAATTTCCTATTTCCCATCCAATTGTCAAGATTTTTCTTAAAGAGGGCTAATGAGGATCTTTGCTTGACATGCATGGGTAGTCTGTTCCAGAGCATGGGAAGTCTCTGTGACAGGAATCTATCCCTCCAGCATGTTCTGTTTATTGTGGTGACAAGGTTTAGGTCCCTGGAGCGTGTGGCTCAGAGAGATTGGGATTTCTTTAAGTGTAGCATGTCCAACAGATCTGGGTTTGAAGTGGCTTTTTATGTTAGACATAGGTCACCTCTGAGTAGGCGATAAGTAACAGAGCAGAGCTGGAGTTTTTTGAGACAGTCTGTGTATGGCATCTGTTTGAGGCTGGTAATCCTCTTAGTGAAGTATTTCTGATGTCTTTCCAGTTGTAGATGTATTGCGAGGTACATGCCAAACGGGATGTTGTACTCTGTAATGGGTCTGATGATGGATGAGTAGAGAGGAACAATGACCTATTTTTTTCTAGAGGAGAACCCCTTTGTGATGAGGTGTGCCACTCAGGATTTCCTGACTACTGTGGCAATGTGATTATCAAAGGAGAGACTACTGTCCACCTGTGTCCCAAGGTCTCTTATCACATTTTCGGTGTTTAGTAGGCTACCGCCTATGTGGTAGTAAATGGGTACAGTGTTTTTCCCAAAGGGGATGACAATGCAGTTCTTGGCATTGAGCTCGAGGCTATGACTTTGACACCAAGCATCAGGCCCCTTTGTAGAATGTCCATGTCATTAGGAGATTCTATTATGGCACCTAGTTTGCAGTCATCTTCGAACTTCATTAGCCAAAGACCTGCCATGTTACCCTGGAATTCTGAGAAGTAGATGCCAAACAGTAGAGGACCCAGGAGAGCCCTGTGGTACTCCACTTGTCGCTGGTCTGAAGTCGGATTTGCAGTCAGCTATTTTCACTGTGTGGGGCTGTCAGTGAGCCGGTTGGCTACCCATCTTGTGACATAGGGATTTATGTCCAATTTAGTGAGTTTATCTATAATTCAAGAGTGGGGGATGGTGTCAAAAGCCTTGGCAAGGTCAGGATAGGCTGTGTGCACCACCTTACCCTCATCCACAGCTTTGGTGACTGCTTCAAACAAGTCAGTCAGGTTTAGGAGACATGATCTACCTTTTACAAACCAAAATTGAGTGGGGTCCAGAGTTTGGAGGTTATCTATGACTTTGTTTATAAGCTCCAAGATGATACATTCTATGGCCTTACAGACCAGGCTAATCAGGCTAATGGGGTGGTAGTTCCCGGGGTCCATGGTGGCACCCCCTTTGTTTAGTGGGATAACCATCATTGTGCACCATTCAGTAGGCACAAAGCCTGAAGTGAGGCTATGAGTGAAGATGGTACTTAGGTGGGTTGCTAGTTCAGTGAAGATGGTACTTAGGTGGGTTGCTAGTTCATTCTGCAGTTTGTGCAGGATGCAGCCTGGGATGCTGCCTGGTCCCATGGAGTCTGTGTTCTTGGCTTTGAAGAGTGCAGTCTTTGCTTGTGCTTCCATGATTACAGAGGCTTTGCATTCTTCAGGTATAGAGAAGGGTCCTTTGGGGTGGGTGAGGGGTATGAAGCTTGCACTGAACCTATCTGCCAGGATGTTGGCAATATCAGTTGGTTCAGTAAATCTAGTGCCATTGTGCTGTAACTCAGAGCAGATCTGAGTGTTGCCATTGAGATTCTTTATAGCTGTAGAATGTTTTGTGGTTGTCTTTAGAATCAGTGGCAATTTTATTTTTGTAACTAGCTTTGGAGGATTTTATGAGTGATCTCAGCTTCTTGCTGAGGCTGACCATGGAATTCCTGCAAACAGGGGATTTTATTCTTTTTTGCAACAGCTTCTTCCTTCTGTTGTAGAGTTTATTTATGGCAGGGGACCACCAGATTGGCTTGCTTTTTTTGGAGGATAGTATCTTGGTTTTGTTGGGGATGGCACGATCCATGCACTCATTTATGTACTTATACAGTGCAGTTGTAAAGGATTCAGCAGTGTTACCACTATTTTCCATCTGTAAGGGTGTCGTGAAGTTTGCCACTTCTGTCTTAACTCATTCAAGCCTATAGCACCTTTTTGTATGTTTACAGTTAACACCCATAGCTCCTTATGGTGTCCAGCCCTTTTTTGGGTCTGATTTCTTTAACAAAGTGACTTACCAGCTAATAGTTGGCAGTATTATGAAGGGCAAGGAGTTATTAATAAAATTACAGTAAGATTGTTAATCTAGGATATCGGGCAGTAGAGAAATTAATCTTTGTTTGCCACTTATTATTCATATTTTCATATTTATGTTTGTATTTTCATATATGAGAAACCTACATGCTGTTGAGAGGAATGGCATGAAATACCACCGTGGGAAGCAGAACAATTTATAATCAATCCCCGGGATTCATGAAGCTTGCGCCAGGTGCAGGCGTAGCATCGGCATTCCAGCACAAAATATGGCCGCCGAGCGATACAGGTATGAGCTGTTCCCACATGCACTACCCTGCATACGCTACACCAGCACATTTCCTGGTGCCTGTATGCTAATTACCCCATGTGCAGCAGTGTAGCATGGAAATGAAGGTATATAGTGACTCAGGAAGTGGTGGAGGCGTAGTGTACGCATGCAGAAATGTAAACTGAAAAAAACGGTTTACATTTTTGCAACATAAAATCTGAGCCATGACAGCAGACCAAACACATGTATTATACTGTTAATGTATGCCAATGGCTAAATATATAGCCATTGGCATAAAAACATGCACAAAATATAAAAAAGAACATTTAATGTTATGCCCACACTAACACAAAGTTAAAGCACAGGGCATCGCTGCACAAACGGGATCACAATGAAAATAGAATGATATGGAATAAAACTGCAATGTAACACTTTTCATGATTTCCCCATAATAGTCATTGGCACGCATGTTACACCACACCATGGCGCAAGGTTTGCTAAGGGGCTGTGACAGTGTTCTGCATGGTAACTAGGAATTAGTAGGCAATGCCATGCAAATGAAAGGAGTAATAGTTAATCACAAATTCCCCACCGGTGTAAGGATGTACCTCACAGCATAGCGTTACAACACCGAGGTGTGCCCTGGAGATAAAGATGACATCAAGAGAGGGGTGTGCCACCTTTGCTGTAAGCACATTGGAGCATTGCTAATCCAGTTTGCCTGTTGCTAAGCCAAGCTGCAGGATAGGGGTGTGTTGAAGTAGCCATAGCTTTGCTTAGCTGAGAGCACACAAGGTAACCGAATGTGCATGTGAACGTGGATGAAAACGAGCTGTAAACCCGGTAAACGGCTGTGCACAGCACGCACCAGAGCTGAAACAGGAAGGATATGGGAAAAAAAATAAAGAAATGCTGCAGCATGAAAATTAGAGTACAAATGAGTAATTAACACCTAGGAACCCACAGTGGGCCATTGACAACAGCTAACAAGGCTGCTAGCAGCTATCTGCAGAACAGGAAAGGGGAGGTGCCGTACTGCAAAGAAAGCAGTACTGTCACAGCAGAACAAAGCAAACTTGCAGTAGATCAGCTACAAAACACATTTCACAACACATTCATGGGTAGGGAAAGTACAAAACAAGAAAGCAGGCAGCTAGATGCATGCCTGACAATGGGAGGGGATTCGGGTTGAAAAGTGAATTAAAGGGCAACAGATGAACCACGGCAGGCAAGCATAATTCAACACCAAAGGCCCCACAATTGCAGTACTCATTGTAAAACCCATAATTAAGATACCCTGCAGCTGAAATTGCACATACACACCCAATGACATCAGCAGCATCTATAGCATAATAGTATAAAGTGTGAAAGCACCTCACACACACTTGTGTATTCCCATACACTCTGCACCATTGGTGTATACAGATGGGGAACTTTTAATATGTACATGCTAGAGGCTGCCATAGCTTTGATTCACCAGCATGTGTTGGAGACTGACAATGATGTGGAGGATGATGCTGACAACCATCTCAGGCACCGGAGGAGGAGAAGAGTGTTCAGACCCAGGGTAACCTACCAGGGTATCCATGATCTGGAGATAGTAGAACATTACAGGGTGGACAGGGACACCATACAGCAACTTGTTGAACTGTGCTGGCCTTGCCTCTGTGCCAGAAATAACAGAGGGGAACCCATCCCAGTGGACACGAAGGTATGTGTAAGCTTTAGAATACTAGCCACAGGTACCTTTCAAAGGCCAACTGGGGATATCCTGGGGATCTCACAGGCATCAGCATCCAGGGTACTCCACCAGTTCCTGGATGCCATGTTACCACATGCCAATGAGCACATATACTTCCCCCGAACACAGGAGGAGTTAGCCAGCAATATGCGTCTCTTCCACCGTGTGGCAGAATACCCGGAGGTACTGGGTGCAATAGACTGCACACACATACACATCAAGTCACCACCCATTGAGCTGGGTAGGTGATGCATAAACCGCAATGGATACCCATCCATCAACTGCCAGGTTGTGTGCAATGCCCAGAGCATTATCATGGATTTGTGTGCTGGTAGCCCTGGAAGCTATCACGACTCCCATATCTGGCATGCCTCACAGCTGTATCAGGTATTTGCCAGGGGAGACATCCCACACGGCCACCTGGTGGAGAATGCTGTCTATGCACTGGAACCGTGGATGATAACTCCCATCAGAAATGCACAGACACCCATGCAAGAACGCCATAATGAGGCACACGCACAAACCAGAATCATCATAGAGAGTGTGTTTGGGATGCTGAAATCACGGTTCTATTGCTTGGACATATCTGGTGGAGCCTTGCAGTACTCTCCAGGCACGTGTGCCCACATCTTCATAGTATTTGCCATGCTACACAATATGATCCTGTGGAAACAGCTGCAGCAGGGACAGAATTTTGAAGTCCCTCACAGCCCACCACCATTGCCAAGGGCCCCACAGGCACAGAGGGACTCAGAACATGAACACCCTGAGCCAGCCCCAGTAGGCAGATGGAGGCGTGCCCAGTATGCCCATGCCTTGGCAAAGAGGGAATGTAGAGCACACACACTGACAGTGTAGGTACCTACAGATGACACCCTTCCCCACCTGCATACACAGTAAACATGGATGGCACACACAAAAGACCACCTGTAAATTGTCATGTATAGGTGGTCTACTATGTGCATCTTACATAGGCAGCCCTCAACTATTGCACACACAACTTCTATTGTCACAAGGTTAGGCAACACCTGAACAGTAAATTAAGCTATCAGCATGTGCTGATACTGTATGTATAGGTTCATAGGTACATAGGTAGGTACTTGGCTAACTGTCTGAGGCCATTCATAAGCCTAGCCAAAATGTGTCACCTGTCGCCAAGCCATTGATTAACTAACTGTCCCCCTGTGGAAGAGAGCCAATTGCAGGATCCCTGGGGTGTATCCACTGTTCCCCATCCACTCTGAAAGGTTTCCCTGGAGTGTTAGTGAGGGGTTCCATATAATGTAATCAGGGATGTAGTTCCAAAGCATGGGGAGTACTTGTGACAGCAATCTGTCACTCCAGCATCTTCCAGTTATGGTTGTGGCAAGGTGTAGCTCATTACAGTGTGTGGTTCACTGTGACATGGATTCCCATAAGTGGAGCATATCCATTAAGCCTGACTTGGACATGGCTTTGTTGGCCAGCAAAGATAATCTCTGAGTAAATGACATGTCACTGAGTAATGCAAGAGTTCATTCAGCCTGACAGCATTGGACACATGTCTGAGGCCAGTAATCCTCTTGGCAAGGTATGTTTGTGGACCCTTCAGCTGTTGGATGTGTCTTCTCAGGTACATCCCAAATAGGTTATCATACTTGATGGGATTGATGAGTGATGAGTAAAGGGGCACAATAACCTCAATATGTCTACATGCGAACCCTTAAGTAATCAGATGGCCTACATAGAAGAATGTCCTAACTACTTTGGAGATATGATTGTCAAAGGAGAGATCACTATCTAATGTAGTCCCCACATACCCATTACCTCATCTGTATTAAAGTGGCTGTCACTCATGTGTTAATACATGGGTGTTTAGTTTTCCCAAAATTAAATGACCGTGCAGTTTGTGGCCTTTAGCTGGAGGCCATGACTTTGACACCCTGTGTTGGTCTATGTGAGGCCCCTTGAAGGACGTCTGTGACAGCTGGACTGTCAATTATGGCTCCTAGTTTGCAGTAATTGCCAAACACGATCTGTTGTAGTCTACCTGTGTTTGCATGTACCTCCGAGAAGTATATGGCAAACAGTAGGGGTCCGAGGACTGAGTCTTGTGGGACAACAGTTGTGACTGATTAAGAGTTGGACCTGGAGGCTGCTAGGCTTAACATGTGGGTTCTGTGTGTAAGCCTGTTGGCAACCCAACCTGTGATGTATGGGTGCATGTACTGGCTGGTGAGTTTATAAATAATACCTGAGTGGGGAATGTTGTCAAAATCCTTGGCGAGGTCCAGGTAGTGTGTGTGAACTACCACACACCTCACCTAAAGTCTAGGTGACTGTAAGACATCAAACAGGTTCAGTAGGCATGATCTGCACTCAGTCAAGCTGACCTGGGTTGGGCCGAGTGTCTGGAGGTTCCCAGTGTCTCTGTTAATGAGTTCCATGATGATGCTCTCCATAGCCTTGCAGACTAGGCTAGTCAGGCTTATAGG
This sequence comes from Protopterus annectens, assembly GCF_019279795.1. Lineage (NCBI taxonomy): Eukaryota > Metazoa > Chordata > Ceratodontiformes > Protopteridae > Protopterus > Protopterus annectens. The sequence continues at coordinate 79,523,380 of NC_056735.1, forward strand.
GGCAATAGGTCCTGGGGTCTGTTGTATAGCCACCTTTGTGGAGTGGGATAACTGTTGCTGTGTGCCATTCTGTGGGTATGTAGCCTGTAGAGAGGCTGGGTTTGAACAGTGTGTTTAGGTGAGGGGTTAGTTCATTTGGAGCTCTTGTAAGACACAGCCTGGGACACATTGAGGCTATGTTTTTGGCTTTGGATAGGGCTGTTTTAACCTGTGTGTCAGTGATTACCAGGACCGTACATTCTTCTGGTATGGTTATGGGCCCTTTAGGGGGTGAGAGGTGTGAAGTTTGCACTGAACCTGTCTGTCAAAATGTTGACAATATCAGTCGGTTCAGTGTATTTTTGCCAGTCTGCACCAACGCAGAGCAGATCTGAGAGTTCCCACCTAGGTTCTTGACATAGCTAAAGAATGCCTTGTAGTTATCTGTAGAGTCATTGGATATTTTTCTTTTGAAGCTAGCCTTGGATGATTTCAGGAGGGATCATAGTTTCTTGCTAATACTGATCAGGGATGCCTGTCCTTCTAGGGATTTCGCTCCTATCTGTACTAGTTTCCTCCTTGTGTTGTAGAGCCTGTTTATGGCAGTGGTCCACCAGACCGGTTTCCTTTTCTTGGAGGAGTGAGTCTAGGTTTGACTTGGGATAGCACGATCCATGCCTTCCTGCAGATGATAATAGAGTGCCTTTGTATAGGTTTCAGTATCATGGACAGCATTGTCCATTGGCGTGGGGGCTGTGAACCTTTCCACCTCGGTGTTAAGCAATGTGAAGTCTGCTTTGGAAAAGATTTTCACGGTGGTTTCCTTGGTTTGGGTTGTGGGTGGAATTTGAATATCCAGAGTAATTAGTCTATGGTCTGATCTAACCAGCGAGGGGTTGACTTTGGGTGTGGAACACCTGTCGCCCATGTTGGTGATGACCAGGTCCAATATGTTGTTCCCTCTGGTGGGGGTGTTGACCAGTTGATCCAGGGCATTTGAGTTTATAAATTCTAGGAAGCACTGGGCAATGGAGTTAGTACTTGAGTAGTTCTCCCAGTTAATGTTTGGGTAGTTGAAATCACCCAGTATTAGGGTGTTTGGTAAGACCTGCATATTTCCCAGTGTCTCCAGAAATGCGGAATGTGGGTCCTGGGTCATGGTGGGTGATCTGTAGCAAGCTACAATTTGGTTTGCAGTTTTGTCCATTGTCAGTTGCACTTGGATGATCTCTGATGCATCGTGCTGCACCACTAACCTGGAGTGTGAGTATCCTTGATGAATATTGATACACTCCCGCCTTTTGTGTTTCGGTCTGGGTTCTGTGGCTGAAAGGTGTGGTATGAGTTACAGCCTGGTAGTGCTGGAGTGCTCTCTGGAGCCTTAAACTAGGTTTCTTTTACTGCACAGATATCGATGTTCCCCACACTGAGGAGTGCCTCGAGTGTGTGCATTCTGAGGTTTAGACTTCTGGCATTGAGTAGCATTACCCTCAGGTTTTGGTTACTTGTGCTATTTATGGTGGTGGGTTTGTCTTTTGAGCCTTGCCTAAAAGTTCACCTTGTCTAATATCCACCTCTATAGTATTTTTTCCAAGCAATGACGGCTGTGCATGTGTACATATTCTGCAAATGTGTACTGATACTTGTTACAGGACTGTGCCAAATGGCTATGTGCACACCTACATAGAGTGGATATTGACAGTACAGACACACTGGTTGAACGTTTAGATTTGTGTAGCCTAACCTCTCATTGTCAGACTAACAGCTGCTTGGACATATGTTGACAGTACTGGTAATGAAACAGGGTGCATATCATCTTTAACTCCAGTGTGACATCTGCAGTAGGAGTGTAAGATGTAGGAAACTGCTGCTCATGTGGAATAGCTGCTTCATAGGTGATGGCGTACACTCTCTGATTATATCCCAATCATGTCAATAGTGGCAGCAGAGTCTATTGATATTTGACTCTGTGTGTGGAGTGGGTGTCTGTGCCCAACAGAGCTCATGGTTCTGCTGGGTATGTGAGTACATACCCAGACAAGGATACAGCCCTGTTCACACTTGCATCACCTGTAATCAACTATCAGGATGTGATGTTGGCTCTCAGAGGGGGATTGCTACTAAAGGTAGCTACCATGTTCCTGTAATAGCTAGTGTTGCCATGTCCATAACACAACTATTTACTTGTGAGCATCACTGTCTAAAACATCTTCATAAGCAGTAAGTAAACTAAATACAGTACGTGGTACTTGTAGTACTGAATGCTCATACAGGCATGTCCACTAGTCAGCTACTGGTGTTTACTATTGTCAGCTTTGTGTATGTGGCCATCCTGGGGGAATGCAATCTCTATGCCATGTACACTGCCAAACCCACCTAACACCACACCCCACACATTGTCTGGGATACAGCTACAGGGGTGAGCTTGAAGGCAGTCCATTCTACACCCATGACTGGACTAGACAGTCAAGAGGTGTAGGTTAACACATGCATCTCATCACCACAGCCAAAACATATCCTTACTAGAACACAGTAAGAACACACACACATGCCACCAGATATCACACACATTCACAGAGGCCTCTAAGTATCTGGCCAAGCAAGAGGCCTCCCAAGTTGGAATAGACAGACAGCAGAATACAAAGTCTGTACGACATAGTTTGCATAATGGTGTCACATCTCAGAACACGTGGCCAGAAACATGGCCAACAGTACTCATTTGTGAATGCAAACTTTAGCACTGTGTTACTCACCAAGCATATGAGTGCAAACATACTGTCAACTGCCTGTGTGCCATGATTAGCTACATATCCATACACTCAGACCACCTTTAGAACTATACACATGTCTCTGGCATATCCTATGTTGTTGTGCAGGACCTGTTCATAGGTTCATAGGTTCATACTAGGCTATCTACCCGAGGGCATTTACAAGCCTAGCCCATCGTTTTTTAGGCCTTATGCCCCCTTTAGTAGTATTACTCCATACCCATTATTTTTTGCTGCCTGCAGTGACAGAGCAGTGACACTGTATTATATCCCTGATCTCCATCTGCATCTCCCCATTTTGGTCACATTCTGAACACACAAGGCCTCCCAGCTGTGGCCTCACATTTATGGGGTTTGAGTCTCAGCATAGGAGGGAGATCTGAATCTATCCCTCCAGCACGTCCTACAGTCCCTTCCATAAAGGTTCCCGTAGTGCTGGCTCTGATGGATCTGTGGCCTTAGATTTTCTAAGCATATGAGGTTTTTTCTTGACATCGACATGGCCTATGTGTTTAGGAGTCTTTAGGATGAGGTCACCGAATTAATTGTGATGCAGTAGCCTGGATTGCATGGAAACACATGTAGGAATGGTCAGGTCTTGTAGCCCATGCAGGTATGTCCCAAGTCCTGGGTAGCATTCTGCCACTGGCCAGAATGATGCAGCAGTACAGGGACAAGGATTGTATTCCACAATCGTGTAATGTACTGGTGTAATTCAAAGAGTATCTCTCTCTGCATCTCTCTCTACCTGGGATAACATGGTTGACAGACCATGATGCTTTGCCAGACAGGGCCTGCACCTGTCACCCCTGAGAATCTGGATACTGGCAATAGCCCATGTTTCCTCTATAGTGCCCTCATCATGCCAAGTTCAAGTGAAAGTCCACTGGTGCAACAGGGACAGCCAAAAAATAAACTACGGGTCTTGCTACTCAATGATTCAAATCAGGTACTCAATATGGACTAACTTATGGCAATCTGAAACATGGAGAACATATCTGTGCAGTGATTGAGATATGGTTCAATGCTTTGGAGAGCACACCTGCATGACCATGTTATAACACATACCTCACCTCTTGGCCATCATCCTTTATTGGAACACATGGGCCACAGGTGTGTCCAACTTCCTGAGGGATATGTACACCCCCACACTAGTTGCACTTGCACAATGTAAGATGCATTATGCTGAGCAACTATCTTTGTGCCAAAGTGTAATCCAAATTGCACCTTGTGACAGATCATCCACCATGCCTCAGAATTCCCAACTGTCATTGTGCTGTAATGGGGAATACCAGTTTTGAGACAGGAAACCATAATCATGGCCAGTCAGCTATCCCATTATGAACTGGGAAGACTCATCATGTACCAACACATGTGCTCATGTTGGATTTCACCAACACCAATGACCTGGATCACCATAGTCACACCAACAGGGCTAACAGTATGCCACACATGGTCAGTCTTCAAAGCCAATGTTATGCTCCTTAAGAGTGAAGTGGTGACTGTCATGGCACCCATGCAGATGTACAATGCATGTGCAAATGCTGAGTCCTACACAAATGCACTTTAAGCACTCACATATGTGCAGTGATCGTGCCATTGAAACAGAAACAGGATTCAACCAAACACAAACATGAAGGCAAACTGGTGGTACCCTGCCTTAAACTGTACCACAGAAGGTAGTATCTGTTGCAAGAGTCAACACACATGAGTGGAAGTTGATCCATGGTCAGCCTCAGTAAGATGCAGATACACCATATAATGCCACACAAAGCTACTGTTAAATGAATCATCCACACATTATGAGGCCAGACACAGAGGATTCCATAGATTTGTCATGAAACATAATGGCAACAACAAGACCTGCTGTGCTTCACAGCAGTATGGCATGAGAAGTACTGCACCTACGGAAATAGCACCTGCTCATCCAGATAGGGTCTTGGATAACATAAACACACTGCCCCCCCAACAGGTACACATTCATATATCCAATTCATATATCCATGTACACTACAGAGCCCCTGTAATAACAACTAAGCAGGTACAAGTCTCTAATGCCATACATACAGGCTGCATGGGACCTGTCCACATCCCAGGTTGTATCCTACACAAATGTCAAAATAATTTGCTCTCCACATAAACATCATGTGCAATCATAGCTTCATGTCAGGCTGTGTACACAATGAATGGTGTACAACAACATCTATCAAAACCCACAAAGGGGGGAGACACCACTGATAATGGGGATTACTGCACTACTATCCTACTGAGTCTGGTCTCTTTGTAGTTTATACCACACAGACTAACACAAAAGGCATCTGTTTATTGAAGTATGCAAATAACTATGAACTAGGAGCAATAGTTGACTCAATGAGTGTTGCGGTCAACATACTGAAGGGGCTTTGTGGGTGAAGTGCGTAACATATGGCCACAGTCTGACAGCTACATATTGCATTGTCAACCCCTATGTTGAAAACCCTGTACCCATGAGCTACCACCTAGGCAGCAGTCATCATAATGGATACTGAGTGTATGGGATGCAGCAGGACAGTAATCTTTCCTGTGATAGTTACATCACCACACCTGTCAGGTAGTCATAAGTGGCAACCCTAATCATGACAGGGTGCCATGCATGAATATAGTGATCATTGTTCAGCCATACTCAACACTCAAGTGACTCATATCAGATCACATATTTCCTTTAAGGGTTATTGGCCATGTTCAGATGGCCTACACCAGCATTCCCAATCCCTATCTCCACTATGTAGCATGATGCCTACCCTGAATAAAGCCATGTCCAACCTAGAGATGATGGGCATGTTACACTTACACATCCTGATCTCAAAAACATAGTACATGGACATCTACCTTTCTAGTACAAAGATCACCACATGCTGGACAGATCCTTGTCCCATACACTTTACATACTCCTGCCATAGTATGCATCCCTGTCCAGCAAAGCTGCACATTGATCCTCTTTGAGACATGGTGTGATGACCGCATGGCAAATATATCAGTAACCCTGTGGATCAGTTATGTGGCACTGCTTGACCTGGCCCCTGAAACCTGCCTGTCTGCCACAGCTAGGTAACCTTTCATCCTAGGCTCATACATGGCCCAGGGCATATAGCCTACTAGTTGACTATGACCATACATGCTATAGTTGATATTCACCCCTGCAAATATTATCAGGCTAGCCAGTGTCCCATGTGTAACACATGTGTAACACAGGTAATACATGGCAGGATGTTGAACTGCTGTACAGTTCCGTGTAGATGTATATGGCAAAACACATACATGTAAAACCTTCCGTGAGCAAGTCTGCAGGGTCACAAGTCATGTCTGTTAAGGCAGTGTAAAGCTATATATGTGACATATACATAGCATCAAGGTCTACTGCATTAATGTGTACACATCCAGGCATGTGCTGATAGGTAAGAACACCAGTACAGGCAAACAGACATGCCCACATCAAGACAGCATCCACATGGAGTATGAGCAATGTCATCACTTGACACACATACATATGGTGATAATATCCAATCACCATTGAGTGTCAAATGTGTGTGACACAAACATGTCAGTGGTGTTAGTGTCATGTAGTTTGCAATGACAAATATTTAATCGTAATAAATGTGATACACATGTATGTTCACCTGTACCTCTGTACATCTGTGTGAGTTACTGTAACCTGTCTCCATCATTATGTCTTCCAGGTATGCCGCGTGCAAGGCTGCTGTCATATATCCACTTGGAGGATGAGGTCCTCATCCCATACCTCCTCGATAACTATCACGTACTCTTCAGCCATGTGCCACAGGATGCACAGCAGTGGGATGCCCAGTGGCAGGAACATGGCAGGAGGGTAAATTATGTGAGTGGTCACAATCGCACCTATCAGCAGATGACCAGACAATGTACTGACCTAATTAGATGGGCAAAACAGCGTGGAAATGCAATCACCAGGGAACAAGGTGCAACACGTGGTGGGTCACCAACCCACCCCCCACTCACACATACCGAGGAGCTACTGGCCAACCTGGGGACACCTGCAGAACAACATTCACAAGCTTTAGCTGATATTGTGGAGGTGGGTGTCTCTCAACCATCAAGCCTGGAGTTGCCTGGTAAGTCACTACTGCACATATAACAACTATATTTTATATAGTTACATGTGTAACTCTAGAATATGTAATGTAACATCATATGTAAGGCATGTATGCACACATGCCACATACTATAGTTAGCTACTCTGTGTACGAACACGTGCATACTCCATAGTATAGTCTATTGTATGTGCTTATGTGTTAACATGCACATTGCACCCTATGGCTATCATACAGGTGTGGATAATGATCATACTGCTGTGTCACTCCTATTTAGGTACCTCTGGTGTTCCGCTGCAACAGCATCCCATTGCAGTTGAGACTGTTATTATTTATCAGGCATGATAATGCATAGATCTATCTGCCATGTGGCCATTTACTACATGTACACATAATGTATGGTCCTGTCAATACAGGTCGGACCTGCTATGCATCCACAAGGGTTACCCATGTGCAACAATTGAAAACTATATGAAACACCAACATGAAACCTCACAAACTGTCATTGCCAGATGTGTGGGTAGCTGTGCATACAATGGTGGAGGTGTGGTTCACTGTGGGGACATGTACTACAGATCAGAACTACACATGTGGGGAATACAAACAGTACTACACAGTGAGATGGAGTATGGCCAGCCCACAGGATTCACCTGTGTGGATTATACCCCTGCTATGAATGTCACACAATGTTATGTGCTATCTGACATGTCCATGACATTTAGTGTGCTGACTGCAACACTGTCTAACTATCCTGCAAAACATATCCCACATCGCAAACATACCACCCTTTTTCCTGCATAACCCTGTCATCAGTGGAGCATATGACATCTATGTCATATGGGACAACACTGACATGTGAAATAGACACCCATCACAACCATTTGGGCAAAACATGAAGCAACACACATAGTACAAGTGTTGTGCATGTGTGTAGACCCTGTTGTACATTGGCTCCACATACTCCAACTATGGCCTTTGTGTAATGGTGATATTGCACATGTGAAACACTAAACATCCTACAGGCCTGTGCACATCTTGTGTAAGCGTGACATCAAACCACCATATAATATGTGTTGAACATCTTCAGTGTGTCACGACATGACAGCAGTCACCTGTACAGTATCCAAATACATGCATGTGTTGCTCAACATACACAGACAACCACATCAGGCCACAGATACAGTACATTTCCCTTGCTGGTGTCAGACATCACTGTCATCCTTGCTCCTCATGTGTGTGCGTGGTACACAGATGTCATGTGGGACATGGAGTACTGATGAGGTTGCCATGTCTGGCCATAGTTGTCAGGCATCAGCAATATGGTTGCAGATGTGCAGGGGTGTCATCCGTATACCCTTCAGTGACCTGTGTCACACATTCCACATTATGGTTTAGTGTGTATACACCTCAGTGACATGGGTCACATTCCACAGTATAAATGTATTGTACCTCCACACAGTCATGGCTATGAATTGTGTCTGTAACTCACACTGTATAGCAATAGAGAGGCCACATGATTCCCTGCAATGGCCATTCACATCAGCTAAATGTGCTGTATGTCACTGTATATCTGTAGGGCAGATGGACAACATTGCATCAGCAGAAGGTTCATGTTAGTATAACACGTCCCTGCATTGGGACACAATTACTCCACTGTATATCTGACAGGACACCATTGTGTTAAACATGTATGCATGTCATTCCACACATCAGCAGATCACATGTCATACTACATGTGATTGTCAAGGTCATATGCCACACATCAGGCTGGTGTACTGTTAACCTGTGCTAGTATAAATGGTGCAACACAGGGATGTATGCTAAGTACTACTATAATTGTGTAAGGTGCATGCCTTCTGCTATGACACATGCATGCTGTGTTGTGTAATGTGCATGCCTTCTGCTATGACACTTGCATGCTATTGCATGCAACCCAGGGATGTATGATAACTACCACTAGTATTGTCTAAGCTGAATACCTTCTGTCATATCACATGCATGTTGAGTGCCATAGCATGTGTCTGTGTGTGTGTGTGTGTGTGTGTGTGTGTGTGTGTGTGTGTGTGTGTGTGTGTGTGTGTGTGTGTGTGTGTCTGTTGTAAAGATTGTAATGTACAGTTCTTGTCTGCCCCTCACAGGTGTTGGCGTAGGTGTGTTGCCCCCCTGCGGTCCATCTGATGTTAGTGTCCCCACAGACTCTAGCAGTGATGATGAAAATATGACTGAGGCACAGGTATGGTTGTCAGGGGCTGAATCTGTGCCATTAGTTGCCATTCCACCTCTATCCCCCTCATCCCCACACACCCCATCACCAGTGGCCATAGAGGAAGGACAGTTGGCATGTGGTAGCATAGAACAGGAAAGTGTGGAGGCTATGGAAGGTGTGCCTGCACACCATGGTGTCAGCCAACTGATTGGTGATGTCCCACACAGGCATGTGCCCAGTGCTGCTCGTAGGAGGACCTCTGGCCAACATGCCCCTGCAAGACAGAGCACAGCAGCTGGTGTCACCAGACACATGTTTCATGCTGTAATGGAGGCACAGGCATGTGGTGAATGGCACAACAGAGAAGGTCTGAGGCTTCACAGGGCTGCTACCCATACTTTAACCAATAACATCCTGGCAATGACAAATGCTCACCATCGACTAGCTGATGTTTTGAACAGACGATTGGGTGACATGGTGGGAGTCCTTGACCATGGCATGTCAATCCTCGAGCGTGGAATGTCTGTGCTGGAACATCTGATAGGAGTGATGCATCGGGCATGTGGACGTAGGCCAGCTACATCCCCTGTTGAAGGACTACGTGAACGTGCTACTTCACATGCCCTCTCCTATAGTGGTGGAAGCAGCAGCAGTGCAGCTGGTGCTCTGCTGTCTACACCAGGACACAGCAGGCCACATGCACGTGGCCCTGGACAGTTCCAACAGGGGCATGGTTCCAGTGGATATGTGTCATCAGACAGTACCCAATCTGCACCTCTGCCTGGTAGTGCTCATGCAACCCCTGGCAGGCGCAGGTCATGAGGCTGTGCCCAGACACCTTGAACTGTGGAACCTGGCCTGTACAGTCTGCAGCTGTCAATAATACCCCTGTGTAGGCCAGACACATGCCAGAACTGTGTGCATACATACACGCACACACCAGAAACAAATGTAGGGCACTGCAACACACACGCATACCATCCACAGATGCACAATGAGATTGGACATCCTAATCCACACACATGATGTCATCCAATAGTGCAGCCTAGGCCTCAGGCAAACATTATCACCCTGTGCATATGATGATGCCTGTGCCACATCCCTGTCATCCACACCATCAGTGCAGGGATATGCTCATATGGTCTGATGCACAGGGTGGACAGACTAGGAAGATAATTGTAAATTACAGCTGTTGTGTACTGTTGACAGGCATCAGACATACCATGTACTACATGTTTACAATGCATTTTGTACTGTTAAAAGTATGTGTCATATGTAACTACAGTAACTGCATGTTGGTCTTGATGTTCTGCCTTCCTCCTACAGGTGTTATTGTATGTGCTAGGGGATGTCAGTGTCTGTAGTTAGTGTCCCATATATAAATGCAGACTACTCACAGGTCTGTATGAAAATACCAGCATGCACTTTGTAGCTTCCACATCACAGTTAGAAAGTCCCACATTCCAAACACATCTACTGATCTACTGATCCAAAAGCATGATAGCTGTGTATTATGCTACTGTGGCGAGAGACATCACATCCATACTGGGTGACATCACAGGTACAGTTATATGGAGCAGGGAGGTAAGACAGCAGTCTAGCAGATGACAAGGGTAGAGGCCAGTGGAAAAAGTATTGTCTCATTGGGAAGCAGTAATACATGTACCCATGACAGGATGCAAACACACAAACACACCCACACACTCAGGTATTCACACACAGGTATTCAGAGACACAGTAACACACCCACACACTCATGGATTCACAGACACAGTAACACACACACACACACACACACACACACACACACACACACACACTGTGGCATCCACAAATAAATACACCTATTTACACACATACAGATACATGACGTGTGAGATCCAACCCCCTGCCTATGTCCTGCTTTCTACACTGCAATCTGTACAGATGTCTACAACAGTGTGTAGGAGAGTGAATAACAATTGAGAAATTGAGATGTATTCCCCACCATATGTGACATATACGGACACACACACAATCACACATGCCAGTACTGTGAATCAAACACATGCCTATCTCATGATAGCTATGACAGAGTTACAGCAGTACTGCATGTGCTACAAAGTGTACTCACTCTTCCTTTGGCAACTGTGCTGATATATGCAAAATATATACACACGGTAGGTCTCTTACAGGTGTCAAGTGGTTTACCTTCAGTGTCACCCTGACCTCCGTCTAAGTTGTGTGTCTTCCCCTTCAATTAACAAAACCATAGTGTAGCTGTTACACAGGTTATTGTAGGAATGGTTGTAACACACCTGTGAGCTGTCCTCAGCAAACATTCATCTGCAAAGATGCCTCACCACATATCTGTCCATACCTGAAGTACAGCTTACTGTACTTTGAGCATATCACCATATACAGTTGGCAATGCTGAGGCTGCATTGCAACTGCATGATGTACTAAGACACACGTCACCTTCAAACATCAGCAACTGCACACGGATGGAATCTGAATGCATATCAATGCATGTACATGTGTGTAGGTCCTATGATCCTGTCATTTGGGCATGTTTGTAGGCATTGCATTTGGTGGACATGTATAATGACATGCATGACACATGGAATGTTGTAGGATATGATAGGTTTCATGGGTGACCAGTACAGAGGGAATATTACCTCTGTCAACATTGATATCACACCTTATGTACTTTTAGCATTCAGCAGCCATGGACCTATCTTCCATGTGCATGTGTGTAATGAATGTATCCACCTGTATGTACAAAGTGCAAAAACAACTATGTTATTTACATGTATGCTGCATGAGTGTGGAATGTACATATCCAGGGCAGGTACATGCATGTCATATCCAACCATGAGGGTGTTGTTTACTGGTGTACAGCAACAGTCATCTATTAATGCTGTCAATATCCAAGGGACCCTGGTATGTGTACAGCTGACCTGGTTACAAACAGTGGCATCATTGCATTGCATAACACATGATGCAACTGTGTCAGTATATGGGTACACTGCACAGTTGTTGTAGGGCAAGGTACAGTCCACCAGTCGAAGGTTACTTGGTGTTGTACCATTATATGTCATATCACATGTATGGATGTGTGTTGGTGGTCTGAGGACATGGTGGTGTCTGAGGATTACATCCTAGAATGCAGCTTTTGACACTGTGACCTGCACCTGGCTCATCTGTGATGACTTATGTTGGAGTACTGGTCTGTACATGTGAGTAGCCATTATGAATGTGGGGACACCACCATCTGGAGTGGTCCATACCAGTGTTATGGCCCACATGTCTGGTTCTGAGTTATATGGTGGTAGTGCTATTGTGCACTACAGAGCCTTCAGCCAGGTGTTCCTCACTGCACAGATGTCAGTATTCCCCATTGTAGGTTCTACAGTGAGCAGCTGTGATTATGAAAGCTACACATCTAGCACTGGTTAGCATAAGCATACAATGCAATTGTCTTCTAGGTGTCAGGGTGTTATCCTGTGTTTAGAACATTTGCCTTGGAATGGCACTATATGGGCAAATGCAACCTAGGTATTATCACCACTCCCTTTAATCATGGATGCATGTGATCTGTGACAAAGGCTTGTTTTCTGTCAGTCATGTCATCCCAGAATGACAGACACTGGACAACCTTGTAATTACAGCAGGACATTGGCTCATTGTGTTGGTCAAGCAGTTGCCATTCCTAGCATGACATCACTGCGAGTGGTAGTATTGTGCTTGGTATAGACTGATACATCTAAGGTGACGGAAAGCAGCAGATGTTGTGTAGATGACCAGTGTCAGATATATGTAGTGCAGCATTCCTGCTAACAATGACAACTACTAACACCAGAGTCCATTACAACATGTTCTGTATGTCTAACTGTATGAGCATGGCCACTGTGGCCTTCCGTGTTTAGAATCAGAGTGCATCCCAAACAGCCCTGTGCTACTAGGTGTATGAGCATGCCCAGTATAACCTTGTGTAGTTGGACTCATAGTGCATTCCAAACAGCCCTGTGCAACTAAGTGTGTGAGCATGCCCACTGACACCTTGTGTAAGTTATGTGCTTCTATATGTATGAGCATGGCCACTGTAACCCTGTATAGTGATAGTAGTCGTCCATTCCACAGATGGGCATACTCCTGTTCAGGATGGACTCCTACTTTAAATACACAGGTTCACAGCTATGTACATCTTAACTGTCAGCATCCCTGTTGATACCCGCAATCCTAGAAGGTCATGATGACTGCCTTGAAATGTGTAATCTCTGTGGCACGACTCATAACTGCGAAGTACTGTAATAGTGATCTGTAGATTGGTAGGTGTTCTGACTCCACCACTCGCATGTGTGTGTGTGTGTCCATCTGCCTGAGGACAGAACAATAGCATTTTAGAGTACTCACACTCTGAACAATTCCTCTACTCAACTTTGGCAAGGCTGATGATGTCATCCACCTAGGAATACACCTCTGGAATTGCTGTAACCCAGTAATCTCGGTAGTGTGTTCTGTAACTGTGTAATGCTGTAGTATGATAAAGCAGTTAGATCAGTGTTCTATTCCAAGGCATACAGGTGCGTGTGTTTGTCAGTCATATCCTATGTGTTGGTGGCTGTGAGTGTCTAGCCACTGGATGTGTTGAGTAGTGTGTTTTGTAATTTTCCTATATAGTGGCCATATATGTCACAATCAGCCAAGAGACTGGGTTGGCAAGACATACCCATACATTTGGCAATAGGCTGGGTGAGTAAAGTCAGCAACCCTAATATTACCCATAATACAGTCTGAACCCATATGTCGGACAGAAACACACGCCTTGGGATTAACACCAGCACATAATACAGGAGTTGCTGGTGTTTTCCTTTTCATTCTTTTCCAGTGCTTTGGTGTCACGAGGTTTGTTCTTGAGGTATATAATCTATATCTATGTATGTGTATATATATATATATATATATATATATATATATATATATATATATATATATATATATATATATATATATATATATATAATGACTGTGCTGGATGATATGTTCATGATAACATCTGATGCCTGTATATCTGCCATGGCTTAGTGGTAAAACACATCGGCTGTGATGTGCAGGGTCCTGGTTTCGAGCCTTGCAGAGACCGGTTATTTTGTTGCTGGGCAGAACAAGGGCCGTTGGATATGGAAGTAAGGCACTTTTAAGCATTTGTGAGTGGGTGTGTGCGGGTTTGCACGATGGTAAGCAGTGGTTAGTTTAGGGGAGGCTCAGTATGGGACATGTAACTATGCATTAGCAGGCAATCCTATGCAAATGAGGTGAAGGATAGTGAATCCCAGTTGCCCCCAGGGTATGAGGCAGGCCTCAAGAGTGTATGAGTATAGACAGCCCAGTGCAAGACTTGGATATAGGTGACATCATGGGGGGTGTGTCAAGCATACTGTAAGTGGACTGGAGTCCTGTGGCTCAGGTGTGTCTAAACCAGCCTAGGGCAATTGGAAAACAGCTGTAGGAAAGTAATCAAGGAGAACTAGCTGAGTTGACAGGTGAAATGTATCAGAATCAGCCAATTACAGAGGCAGTAGACCAGCTCAGCCCAGAACACTACTATAAACTAAGCAAACACCTTCCCCTCTGATTTTTCCACACTCTACACCACCGGTGTATACAAGCAGGGAAATTTTAACAAACATCATCATCATTTTTCGGCTTTTCCCGTTAGGGGTCGCCACAGCAGATCATCTCTTTCCATTTCTTCCTATCCTCTGCATCTTGCTCTGTTGCATGTCCTCTCTCACCACATCCATAAACTTTATCTTAGGCCTTCCTCTTTTCCTCTTACCTGGCAGCTCCATCCTTAGAATCTTTTTCCCAATATACCCATCATCCCTCCTCAGCACATGTCCAAACCAATGCAATCTCATCTCTCTTGCTTTGTCTCCAAACTGTCCAACATGAGCTGACCCTCTAATATACTGATTCCTAATCCTATCCATCCTAGTCACACCGAAAGCAATCTTCTCTCTTTAACTAACCACATCCAGCTCTGACTCCTGCCTTTTTGTCAATGCCACTGTCTCCAACCCATATAACATAGCTTGTCTCACTGCTGTCTTGTAGACCTTCCCTTTCACTCTTACTGGTACCCAGTCTGTCACAAATCACTCCTGACACTGTTCTCCACCCATTCCACCCTGCCTGGAAATTTTAACAAACCTACAAAATGAAAAGGGCTGAAGCAGGCAACATAGAACAACATGTGCAAGAGGCTGAGGGTGGTGAGGATGTGAATACTGCTGAACAACCCACAGTGAGGAGACAGAGAAGAGTGTACAGACTCAGGGTAACCTACCAGGGGCTACATGAGCTGGAGATAGTGGACCACTATAGGGTGGACAGAGACCTCCTTCAGCAAATTGTTGAGCTGTGCCGGCCACACCCGACACATCAAACTGGCCGAGGGGAACCCATCCCAGTGGATGCTAAGGTATGTATAGGCCTAGGTATACTAGCCACAGGCACCTCCCAAAGCACAACAGGGGATATCATGGGGATCTCACAGGTATCAGCATCTGGAGTATTCCAACAGTTCCTGGATGCCATGTCAGCACATGCCAGTGAGCACGTATATTTCCTCAACACACGTGAGGTGTTGACCAGCAATATGCGTCTCTTACACCAAATAACAGAATACCCTGGGGTAGTGGGTGCTATAGACTGCATGCACTTATGCATCAAAGCACCACCCGGTGAGTAGGGTAGGGCCTACATCAACCGCAGGGGCATCCCCTCCATCAACTGCCAGGTTGTATGTGATGCCCAGGGCATTATAATGAATGTGTGTGCCGGCTGCCCTGGAAGCTATGACGATTCATAAATATGGCATCTGATGCAGCTGTACCACAGATTTTCTGATATGGACATCCCCTACAGTCAACTAGTGGGGGATGCTGGGTACCCACTGGAGCCATGGCTGATGACACTCATCAGAAATGCACACACACCTGAACAACAATGCCATAATGAGGCACACTGACAGGCCAAACATATAATAGAGCATGTGTTTGGGATGCTCAGGTGTCTGGACACATCCATTGGAGCCTTGCAGTATTCACCAGCTACATGCACCCAAATTGTTATGGTAGGTGCTATGCTACACAATATGATCTTGTGGAAACAGCTGCAGCAGGGACAGCATGGGGCAGGGCCACACAGCCCCCCACCACTGCCAAGGCCTGTACAGGCACAGAGTGACTCGGGGGGGGGGGACAACCTGAGCCTGGCCCAGTAGGCAGAAGGAGGCGTGCCCAGTATGACCTTGCCTTGGAAAAGAGGCAACGCATAGCATATGCACTGACACAGTATGGCCCCAGGGAATGACAACTTGTCTGACTTGCACAAACAGTAAAAGGGATGTCAAACATGACACTACTTGTGCTCAACCATGTATAGGGAGTGTACTATGTGCATCCGACATAGCCAGTCCTCCAGCACCATCCTCAAGTCTGGCACATCCTCAAGGTAAGTCAATCAACCTACCATTTGCCAAATGGAGTAGAATATGTTGTTACCTGTATCTATGGTATGGATGTGAGCATGCAAGGGAATTGAGTGGCCGAATGTTAAGGCAACAGACAGCAGACACCCATAGTGGCATCATGACATCTGTAACACATACTGCAGTCACCATAGTAGCCAGTACTACACAGGGTGACAAAACCCACTGCAGGTAATGGGCTGAGCGATATGTGTGTCCATAAGACCCACACAAGTCTCAGCCAGCAAGACAAATGTAGGCAGACACAAACAAATGCTGTACTATGGCCTCTGAATGTGCTCTATGGGTTCCCCCAGACCCACACAGACAGATTACAGCAGGCTATGCAGTTGGATGTAAGTTGTGAAGGCTAGAAAGTCAGAAACTAATATGTTGGTAATTTTAAGCTAAGATCTGTAGTACACTGGTATGCCTCTAGCCAGCTCAATAGGTAAGACTACACACTGAAATGGAGTACCTGACATACCTGACATACCAGTACAGTCCTAGCAGATGTTCACAAGTGTCAGGTGTGCCCCCCATCTAACGTACACTTATAGCAACAGTCAGGTGTGCCCCTCCACTCCTGAGTAGGAATGTAGATACAGTCAGGTGCCCCCTCCCCCCGCTATGCAGAAATGTAGCAACAGTCAATGTCAAATAACCAATGGATATCCTGCAGACACAGCATGCGACCTGTCAGTGTACAATACAAAGGTCAGCACCGCAGTACAAACTACCTGGACTTGATCCACATATGCAATACAGATGGCCATACTGGGCATGCTCACACAATTGAAGGTATGACGGGGACATTCATCCAAACCCAGGTCCTTACACTACCACTACCAACTCCTCATCAGCCAATAGTTCACCTTCTAAAAACCACCCCAACACCCTAAACTCTCTCTTGATAGGCCAGCTTAACATACGCAGCTTAAACAATAAACTTACACAACTTCATGCCCTATTAGGCACCTATTCTTTTGACATCTTATGCCTAACTGAAACTTGGCTCAAACCCACAAATAACAACAACAATATAACTCCACCTGGGTATAACATACTCTGACTTGACCATTTAAATAAAAAGGGTGGTGGGGTTGCTTTACTGTTTAAATCTGAATTGAACATCACCTCAATAGACATTCATCCACCAACACCTTCAAATCTCGACATTTTAACCACCGAGCTCCAATTAAATGCTAATAAATCCATTTACATTATTTGCGCATATATCCCCCCAGGAAATAACATTAACACTCTTGAAAATACCCTTAGGTGGCTCTCATTGACCCGCCCACAGGAAACCATACTCCTTGGTGATTTTAATATTGACTGGAATGGGTGAACCACTCCCAAACCTACTACTCATATAAACCTATTTGGCTTTCACCAAACCATGTCATTCCCAACCAGGACCCACAAACCTAGCAAGAAATAAACTACCTTAGATTGGATACTAGTTAACAGCAACCCCCACAAGTACAAAACTTCCCAATGAAATTAGTGACCGTTCCCTTACCTTCATAACTAGAAAACAGACCACCATTCCCAATGAAACAATATTTAGAACAACCCGTAACAAAAAAAAATTTCAACCCAGTGAACTTCCAAGCAGAGCTCAAAGCATGCAGCTGGTCACCCCTAAAAGGTACTAGCCTACCCAATCTCCATCCTAATAAATAGATCCATTCCTGAATCCTACATCCCATCTCTCTGGAAGATCTCACATATCATCCCCTTGCCTTAGGGTGGAAACTCAAATGAACTTCCAAACTTCCGCCCTATAGCCCTCCTCTCGCCCCTAGCTAAAGTTATGGAGAGATGTATTCACCATCAACTACTACATCACCTCATTGAAAATAACCTAATAGTGGACTGCCAACATGGTTTTAGGCCTTTCCACAGCACTACCACAGCAATCCTATCCTTTACTGACTGCATTAATAAAAATAGAAATAATAACCTGCTCTCTTCAGCCCTCTTTATTGACCTATTCAAGGCCTTTGATATGGTGAACCACCAATTGCTATAAAATATTCTCAAATCTCTTTCATTTTATACTCAAGCAGTTAAATGGTTTCATTCATACCTTGAAAATAGACAACAAGCAGTGTGCTGGGAGAACAACTTATCCACCCAGCTCCCAATCAATCTTGGAGTCCCACAAGGATGATCTATTTTGGGTCCACGACTCTTTAGCATTTTCATTAATGATATAAAAACCTCCCTTCCCCAAACCACCTGCATCCAATATGCTGACAATTCAACTCTAATCTGTCATGCTTCCTCTCCAACTGAACTCCAAAACAGGACACAAACTGTATTCACCTTAGTGGAAACATGGTTCCACCAATGGTGTCTCCTCTTGAACCCCCCAAAAAAACAAAACTACTAGTGTTTACACCTACACATAAGACCCCTCCACTCAATCTCTTACTTACCTCTAATAATGGTACAGTCATCACTCCCGACACTTCCACTAAACTCCTAGGTGTAACTATAGATAATAACCTCAACTTTGACACACACATTAACCTAACTATTAAATCTGTAAATAGAAAACTTGTTTTCCTGTATACAATCAAACCATTTCTCTCAGCCTCTGCCAAGATTACTATTGGTCAAACTCACCTGATGTCAATCCTCCTTTATGCCTCTCCCATATATACAAACCTAACCAAAAGCAATGTAAATAAACTGGCTACTTCTTACAACAACATAGCCAGATTTGCCACAGGTACCCCATTCAGAACCCACCAATGTCAAAATCTGAAACTACTAGGATGGCTGGAAATACAAAATCAACTACTCTACCAGCAACTCACCTTTATCCACAAAATCTTACACCATCCCACTAATACCCCTATACTCAGTAACCTCCTCAATCCTTATCAAAACCTTCCAACCCTTCTTTCTGCTAATAGATTACAAGTAGCCACCTTAAAATCTAAAAACAAATCAGGGGACTGTCTGTTTTCTAACTCTGTTGGTAAAACATGGAACAAACTCCCAACTGAACTAACTTTAATCACATCCACCCACCTTTTCAGGACTCAATTAAAAATGTTCTTAAAATCCAAATGGCTTTGCCCATGCACCAAGCCTGACTGATACTATCTTCCCTTCCCTTTAGCTTTTTTGACACCAATTCTTCTACTTCTACTACCTTTCTATGGCTCTCTCTGTTACAATTCTAAATACTTTGCTCTCTGCATACCCTTCATTACTGTGTCAATTTCCTTACACAGCATAATAACTAACTAATGCTTATACTTATCTATGATAAATGCGGCACCAAATGACTGAAACAATAATCTTCAGAATGTTACCCTATCCTGCTTATTGCTGCTGAAATAACAAGTTGTACATGAATGTATAGTTATCCAATTGTTTTTGAATGTATAGTTATCTAACATCATAGTGTTACCCTATTTTGCTTACTGCTGCTTAAAATCAATTGTACATGATTGTATAATTATCTAATAGTATTGTGATTGTTTTAGGTATCTTTCTGCATTTTGTATTAACTGTTTCTTTCTCGGAGCTTTTCTCCTCGGGCCTCTATTGAAAACGGACATATTCAATTAGACTAGCCCGGTCAACAAATGTAAAATAAATAAATAAAAAATAAATAAATAAATGAAGGCAATGTCAGTCAACAACATACTGAAAGGTCATACTGGGCATGCTCACACACAAACACATGAAGGCCATGTCTGCAAACACCAGTCGTCCAGACATATCTGGCAGTCGCAGTTCTTAGTGCAGACACATGTCAGTATGCACCACTCCTGCCTTGCACACACAGTGGATAGGAATACAGGCATATATGTAAGGACAACACACTATAATAAGCCAAAGGTAGACAGACACAGATGTGTGGAAGAGGGTGACCGTGACAAGGAGCCATCCGGACCTGTCCCACCCAGCACACAGCCAAAGGGCCCCAAACACATGAGGTGCAGATGTCATTCACTGCAGATACTAGCCACCAGTATCCGTCAGCATGATAGACTATGTGGTGCACGTGCCAGCTGTGCAACATGACTGTACAAGGAAGTAGTCATCTAGTAGCTGTATACACGTACCTGTGACATATGACCCCGTGTGTGCCCGCATGTGGCATGTCAATCCCTACATGAATGGGTTATGGCCCATGCACACACTGCCCTCCCCATAGCAGTATTATGACAAGCCTGCTGACGTCATCTAATGTGAAATACACCTTTGGGAGAGCTGTATTTTAGTAATCTCCATAGCGCATCTCATAACTGCATACGGCTGTAGTGATAAACTAGTTAGGTAGTAGTTCTAACCACAGATTTGCCAATTCTGTGTATGATTGTGTGTGTGTCTGTCTCAGACTGTGTAGAGAGAAATGCTTTTTAGGCTACTCACAGTCCATACAATTCATATACTCAACTTTGGCAAGGCTGCTGATGTCAATCACCTAGAAATATACCTCTGGGAAAGTCGTAGTCCAGTAGTCTCTGTAGTGCGTTCTGTAACTGCGTATTGCTGTAGTGTGATAAAGTAGTTAGGTCAGTGTTCTAATCCCAGACTTGCCAACTGTGTGTGTGTGTGTGTGTGTGCATGTGTGTGTGTGTGTCCGTCTGCCTGAGGACAGACCAATGCTTTTAGAGTACTCACACTCCATACAATTCATATACTCAACTTTGGCAGTCCTGCTGATGTCACCCACCTTGAAATACACCTCTCGGAGTGCTGTAATCCAATAATCTTGGTAGCGCATTCTGTAACTGCGTAATGTGTTAAAGTAGTTAGGTAGGTGTTCTATTCCGAGGCATAGCAGGTGTTTGTCAGTCATATCCTGTGTGTTGGTAGCTGTGTGTGTCTAGCCACTGGATGTGTTGGGGAGCATGTTTTGTAGTTTTCCTATATAGTGGCCATATATGTCACAATCGGCCAAGTGACTGGGTTGGTGAGACATACCAATACATTTGGCAATAGGCCTAGTGAGTAACATCAGCAACCCTATTATTACCCAGACTACAGTCTGAATCCATGTGTCGGACAGAAACACACTCGTCTTGGGATCAACACCAGCACATAATACAGGAGCTGCAGGTGTTTTCCTTTTCATTCTTTTCTAAAGCG
>NC_056735.1:79550078-79607578 GCF_019279795.1 Protopterus annectens
CCTATATCCAACAGTCATTATTCTGGGCATCATATAAAATTAGCAGCCCTTGCATGGCTTGGACCCAGGAACAGAAACACCATAGTGACAGGTTTGACCACTAAACCATCCGTGATATTTTCTGCATGGATGGTAGTTATGATATATGACTTTACTACAGGCATTCCACACTACTGGCAACAAATGTGACAGTCGGTTGGTGTACATATGTATAGTACGTTAATGTTCATATGTTTCTGAGACATATGTATACATTTGTAAGTATACATATTTATGAATAGGACACATACTTGACAACTACTTATATGCATGTATGTGTGATGTATAGCTGTAGCTTTGTGAATATAAGTATATACATTTATAGATATATGACTACATATCTGGGGTTATACATGGATGTATATGAACACCCGCATCAAACAGGGACCTGTACCATTTGTATACAGGGGTTGTGTGCATCATTACGATGTGGAACCTGGACAGGGTATACAATTTGTGGATGTGTACTATTTGGAAGATGGCTATGGGAAGCTTCTAGGGAACATGTGAAAGGTATATATTCCCGATAATGCACATGGTGAGATGTGCATCATGGTCAGGTGTTTAATCCCGGGTCGTAGGTTCTGCAGGACCAGGTGGAGGCTAAGCAGGGTTGTGGACAAGTACTACTAATCCAACTTGTGTCCGGATGTCAACAGGGGTGGAAATTGTGTTGTGCCACCAAATCTAATCTTGAGAACAGACACTTATCCAATGAGGGATGTCCAAAAATTGTGGACACCGATGACCCCCATTCTTTTGGTTATATGAAAATGAGGGAGGGTTATACATGCATGGGATACCTAGTTTGCAGGCCTGCGACTGACTTGGGTGAGACTGCCTACTAGATGTGGATACGGGGCACTATGTGCAGATATGTCTGGCCCAAGCTAGCAGCCCGAGTATGGGTGGTTTTGGTGGACATTCAGCAAGGAGGGGGGGGGGTGTGCTGTGGAGGGGACAATGGGTATTCAGTTATGTATCCAGGTGTGTAGGGGTTGGATGGCTCAGTTCAGGCCAAACCATTATGTGGTGTGAGCTGGTACCGTTTCTGTACATGTGTATCGTATATTTTAATGTTCATATGTTTGTGGGATTGTGTTCTGCTATATGACCTGACAGGGTGTTTTGGGGATGTGAATGTATGTTCTTTAGTTTCCTTTTTTATTCTCCCACTGCTCCCTCGTACACCTCCAGTTCGCCTATTGTACATCCGACCCAATCTCCCCTTGGTGAATTATTACATTACCCATCACCCCCCCAAAATCCACATACACACCATCCATCCCTTCTCTGGTTGTTAGCCCATGGCACAGACAGCAGTACACATTGCCTACTCTACATATCTCTGATACCATTATGCTTGTGAGGCCAACCCTAGCATATTTGGTTTTCCACATGCTGTACTTCACACACATAGGTACATGCAAATACTTATCTTTCATGACATGGTAGGTTGACCCAGGTAATACCCATTCATTTTTGGGCCATCCAGACAAGGACGACTTGGACCGCGAATGGGCAGATATTAAGCGAATGCTCTAACCATTGGGCTAGGCTTAGCAAAGGGCAGCAGCACGCAAACACGCTGCGTTTCGCTTCCACTTGGTATAAAAATAAACACAACAATGAAATACGGACATGGGGTTTTAAATGTAATAGTTCTAGGGATGGTGGCTCAACATTCAGCTACGTGCTTGTGTGTTTACTCCTGTGATTTTATTTTGGTGTTTGCGGAACTCTCTTGTATGCTTTGCATACATTCCAGTATCCACGGACACTGACAGGATTGATTACTATTAGAGGCAGGCTGTACTAGTCAGCACTTTAGGTTGCGCGACTGTAGCGGACATGTTCATGCCTCCGCGCAGCGCTTAAACACACCCCCTGCACTCACGCACATTTCCTGTGCACGTGGATCTTGCGGCAGCGCACCTTCATTAATATGCATATGGTGCTGCTGCGCCATCTCTATGCCGCACGTTCAGCACAAGGCTAACACCGTCCTTGCACCGAGCTTCATGAATCTCAGGGAATATCTATAGATGTCACATTATACTGGAGATATTGCTAGTTGTTTGTTAGTGATTATGAAAATAAGCAATTTTTCCATATGTACTTAGTACTTAAAAAACAAGTGACTTGCAAACTATTGCATGGGATCAGGTGAAACCTTAGATGTTTTTTGAAGGAAACTGTAATTGATATTTGCAATGTAAGGTGCACATTTTGAGAGATATTTCACATTATTTATATTGCTAATTACACAATTATGCATATGTTTTTATACTTCTGTAAATATGTCAATAAGCATGCTCTGGGAGAGGATTTCTTACTATAATTTAAAAGCTTACATCTTGTTAACAGAAATATTATAACAGTATATGTCTAGGTTGTACAGTTTCCAAGATATGACAATTTTTTTGTGAAAGTTTAGCAAAAAATATAATTCTGGGATTGTGTGCATTATAATATATTAATATTATAATATATTATAGCATTTAAGGAAAGACTATGAATTCACTTGAATATTATCACTGTAAAGAATGCTTCTTACTGATAACATTGTAATTTGTACATGTTTAATAGTTTATTGTTCACAAAAATATTTACATCCATTTATCTTATACTTTTTAAACACATTTTTCCAAAATGGTCTGGAATGCAAGAATGTATGTAGGCTGCTAGAGCCACATAGGTGTTATTGAGTTAAGAAGCATAAAGTTGGCTTTGGAGAAGTTTATTACAGTGGTTTCCTTAACGGGGGTGGGAGCGGGATGTGGATGTTGAGGGTGATTAGCTTGTGGTTGGATCTGACCAGTGAGGAGTTGACTCTGGTCTGGAACATTGGTTGCTCACATTGGTAATGACCAGGTCCAGGATATTTCTGCCTCTGGTGGGGGTATGGACAAGTTGATCCAGGGCATCAGTATTTATTTTAAAGTGTAATACTTTTTGTCCAGCAGGTTTAAATAGAGAATGCAATTGGAAATGTTTTTTGTAAAGAGATTTCTTTAAATGTTTTTAATTAATTAATTGCTAATTTAGAAAGGTGGGGCATTTCAGAGAAGTCTGTGTATATGTGCAATACACTCTGCTAAAGGCATATCATAGCCAAGGTGCAAGAGCATATTACTATGGTTTTGTTTGTTGTAATAAAGTGCTTTGTTTTTCTTCACTGGCCTTCCCAGTTTTTGGTTTTTACAACATTTTGGTTTGCATATTGGTGGTTCAAATATAACTTCAATCTTGTTTACACAAAAGGCAAACGTCTTTATCTTGCTGATACTTTATCCAAATCACCTAGAAAAGCCACAGAACAGCATGAGAATTAGCAACCTGATTTTGAAGTCATGGAAGTGCTAAGTTTTTCTTCCACATGTCTTGATGAGCTTAGAGCACAGCTTCAGATCCAGATCTTCAGAGGCTCAAACTCTTTATCATTCGAAGATGGCCTTCAAAACAATCCTGTTTACCAATAGATGTGCAGCAGCATTTTACTTACAGAGATGAGATTTTGTCAGACCATGGTGTCATCATGAAAGGTCCAAAAGTGATTGTTCCAAAATCCTTGCAACAAGCATACATTAAGATCTTGCATTGTGGCCACCCAGGAAGTGATTCTACCAAAAGAAGGGTGAGAGAACTAGTATTTTGGCATTCTATGTCAAGAGATATTGAGAAAGTGCTTTCACCTTGTTGTGTATGTAATAGGACTACTAAGCCACATCAACAAAAAGAACCACTTCAGCTAAACCAGATTCCTGAACTACCTTGGTCAACATTAGCCACAGATGTCTTTCAGTGGAATGATCACCATTACTTGGTGTTAGTAGACTCATATGCAAATTGGTTTGAAATTGATCTACTTCCTAAACTAATGTCCAATACTGTCATTACTGAGTTGAAGACATTTTTCTGTCCATGGTAGTCCACACAGTTATTTCTATCAATGGTGCAGAGTTTACAAGTCAGCAGTTCAAACAATTTGCTGAAATGTGGGACTTTGTTCCTATTACAAGTAGTTCTGAATATCCACAGTCCAATGTTTTTTTCTAAATTTGCTTAATCTCAGAAACATTCCTCCTGATAATCATCTTGGTTCTCCCAGCAAGAGACTTATGTCGAGACAAACCAGAACTGCATTACCAATCAGTAGCAATTTATTGCTTCCATATGCTAAAAACAACAAAGTAGTAAAAGCACAACTCTTGAAAAAGCATTTGTCCAACTAATCTTACTATGATAAGACCAGTAAACTGCTCAGTCTATTAAAAGAAGGGGAGATATTGAGGATGCAGACAATAAAAGGTTTTGATTGGACTGCACTTGTGAAAAGTTTGTGTCAAGAACTGAGATCGTACATTGCACAGTCACAGGGATTGGAATTTAGGTAAAATCGGAAGCATTTATTACCAGTGTCTGAGCCAGTGTTACAGCATCTTGCCTGTAATAAAGACTCTAATTGTCAGAGTAATGTATCCAATGGTCCTGTTCCAGAGGATATTCTGTCAGCAACCCCTGTTCCTGAGAATATCCCTGAAAGTCCTGAAGCAGAACATTCCCCAGTGACTGTCCCTGTTGCTAAACCCAGTCTTAACTATTACATTATAAGATCAGGTCGCATCTCCAGACCTAGTTCCAGATACACGGCAACCTGGACATGAATGTTGCATTGTTTATTATTGTCTGTATAACTTGCATGCCTATTCAAATGTCATTGTCAATGTGAGACACCTCAGTAAAGTGAGAAGATGTGAGCAGAGTGTGTGATGTACCTTTAAGAAGCATTCCAGTCAGTGGGCACGTGCATATAAGGACTGAGCATGTGCAAGCAAGAGTGTCATTTTCAGTGGGCAGCCACGGTTAAAGCATGTACGTCTGTAGCAGGCAGTCAATTAGTTCATTTAAGTTTAATGTTTCAGTCATCCATTATGATGTGTTTGTGTGTAATAAGCTACATAAATTCACACGCAAGCCTCATTGTCTTATTTAGATACACAAAACAAGGAACACCATGGTCATTAATGTGACTGATACAAAACAAGCGACACCATGGTCATTAATGTGATTGATACAAAACAAGGGACACCATGGTCATTAATGTGATTGATACAAAACAAGGGACACCATGGTCATTAATGTGACTGATACAAAACAAGTGACACCATGGTCATTAATGTGACTGATGCAAATCTGTAGTTGCCTGACAGGTTTACACAATCACACACCCATATGTCATCACAGTGCATACGCCTGAGCCATATTGCATCCCATAACATGCAACAGAGGTGATAAAAACACTGTGTTATTAGCACTGTTTACAGACAAGTGCATGAAATCACATAGGTTCATACTGTAGATTCATAGGTAATTACTAGGAAACAGAGTTCAAGGATAAAGCTTTGAAGTCAACCATGTAGGACATGTTGTCTACACCATGTATTCTTTTTTTCAGGAGCATCTGCGGACACTCCAGTTGCTGCATATGCCTAATCAGGTACTTACCAAAGGGAGGACTGCACTCAGTGATTGGTCTAATTATGGCCAAGTACAATGGAATTATGGCATCTTTGGACATAGATGCCATATCCTTTCTAATAAGTCATGCAAAGTAAAACAATTTCCTTACCACATTGAGTACTTGGTGGTTAAAAGCCAAGTCACAGGCCTAGATGCATTTCCAAATCACTGATAACAGGATAAATTCTTAGGGGTGTATTACCAATGCAGTAATTTCCGAGGGTGGCTGACTTTCCAAAAAACACTCATGTATTTTTGGTAATGAGTTTTAGATGGTAACTCTGGCATCAATTACTAGTCAATGGAAGGCATTCTTGGAGGATGTTTGTATGTTTGGGGGATTCTTTGACTGTACCTAGTTTGCAATCATCTGCAAACTTGGCCATCCAGAGGCCTTTGATGTTGCCTTGACTTCACATAAGTAGATGTCAAAAATGCAAACCCGCAGCACCAGCCCTAGGGAACATCATTACTGACCAGCCTTTTAGGGAAAGTAGAATTACATGTCATGACTTCTTGTGTCCTATCTGGAAGCCTGACAACTATCCAGTATGTGACATAGGGGTTTATACCTAATTTTGTGAGATTGTCTACAATGCCTTTGTGAGGTATTGTGTCAAATGCTTTGGCTGGGTTGAGGTATGTAGCGTACATTATTTTGCCCTTGTCCAATGCTTTGGTGACCTTCTCAAAGATGTCCACCAAGATGAGTAGGCATGACCTGCTCTTGCCTCTTGGTAAAATCAAGCTGGGTTGGATCCAGTGTCTGAAGGTTACCTAAGTCGTTAGTTATCATGCAAATGATTATTCTTTACATGGCCTTCCATGGTGCAGAGGGATGACAGTAGCAGTACTCCATTCCTTTGGCCACTATGGGCAATAAATGAAAAAACATATATTTTTTATCTTACCATAATTACTGCATCTCCAAAAGCTGCCTTCAGCAAAATAAGTACCCATTACTAATTGTATTATTTTTTTTATCCTTGTCTGCTCTCATGGGGGCAAACATCCTGATTCCTTTACAAAGCTAAATTTGTCCCATAATGTACTACGAGAGCACAGATTGGGAGAAAAAATAGCCCTACCATTTGTTCTCTGACTATACTTCCATTTACTTAGAATGGAGACCTGAAAAAGAAAAATCTGTCAAGTTTGAAAGTCTGTAGATCATGTGTCATTGACTAGTCTGCACTACGTTTTACAAATGTTGTTCCTGCTGATGCACTACACATTCTCTGAAAGAAGCTTGCAAAAGTGTCAACAAATTACTGAGATAAAAAATACTTTTTACAAAGAACAGTTTTGCAAGTTTCCTGGCAAAGTTACTCCTCCCATCTCCCCACTTTCAATGAGCTAGAGTCTCACATTTCCAGCTTGGCTAGGTTCAACTAATTAGTTAACTTTACATGACAATGGACATCAAACAAATTACAGCCTGGTGTGCCACTAAAACTGTTCCCTCATAGGACTCTTAATGTCTGAATAACATTTCCTAGTAATTATTTTTATAGGTTCATAGGAGGTTACTAGACTAGCAGTCCTAGAGCCCTTACAAGCCTAGCCATGTTAATCTCGCGTTGCCTAAATTTTACTTGGTTAGATGGACATAATTTGTAGAGTGAGTCTGTGATGAATACTAAATACCCCTGTCCATGAGAGACATGGGTGCCATACCTGGGGTGAATTTGTGGTCTCTCATTCATTTGTCTAGGTTGTGCTTGAATAGGGTCAGTGAGGAGCTCTGCTTCATGTGAATTTGAAGTTTATCATAGAGGAACGTCAATCTCTGAGTCCTTATTGGGGATCCCTCAGGTGAGCAGTGATCCATTACATTCCTTTAGTACATTACTTAGCACACCTGCCTAGTTTACTCACACACGTCAATCTGCAATTATGTTACCAAGGAAAATAAGAGCTGCAAATGAGGCCACCTGCATAACAAGGTATACCTGACTGTCTACAAGGGATGAACCAGATACATAATAGTACACTATTCTAATATGACATTGCTTAGAACCTCTGAAAAAATACTCAAGCATACCATTCTGCACTTCTGTCACATAGGAATGTCAGGCTAGCAGTGACAGCCAGCTCCAGAAGGTATGTGTCCATAAGCTATGTATAATATTAGCATGTAACAGTCTTTCTGCTATATAGTAATTGGAGCTAAGCACATGCCATCTGTCATGCTGGTATGCTTTGTGTATGCATCCAGAGATTCTACAAGGAGAGGATCTTGCACAAATACCAGGACAGGCAGCATCACAGGTAACACCAACTCCAAGGTGCCCACACGCGCGAGCGTGCATGTGCACACGCACACACACACACACACACACACACACACACACACACACACACACACACGTACTCACGCACAAACACACACATAAATACAAACCTGGAAGACGTGTGCTTGTGACCAATTCCATAAGGTGGGTGTTACCGTTGGTATCAGTCAGTGGATGTGTAGAGCAGATACTAATTAGACCACAACACTGCTGCTCAGTGTACTGTATGGCCTACATATAGATTTTTAGCCATTGCAAGAAATGCGGGAGGGAATGCAGGTAATGGCAGCCCACTTGATAGCCATTAATGAATCCCTGTGGCTGCTAGCCAACATAGAGGATGGTTGCACAATGCAGGTATGCACAACTCATGACACAGATGGTATGCACTGTTTGAAAGATATGGTAAACTCCACCACAGCTGTAGATGCCTATCTAGGTGTGGGCAATATTCATTTGGCTCCAGTAACACCTCCATACCTGGCCATAGATGCTATTCTCAGTGTAGATAATGTTCATCTGGCCACATTTTGTCATTAATCTCTGGCCAGTGCTACTCATTTGAATGTGACTGACATTTGTCTGGCCCCATATTAGGTACAACCCACAGGGCATCCCATTTAGAATCCTACAATTCAACACCAGCCTAATCTGCTGTAAGTATACAATGGCTAACATGTATGTATGCCTATCTGCAGTATACTGGATGCCATGCATCTGCAAGAACCATGTGGCAAGGACTACATGGTTCATATAACCAGCATTCCACCCTTGGACACTCCACTTCATCACTGTCAGACATTAGCCCTGATATCCCACATCCTCATTGACATATTTGCCCTTACTGCAAGCATCACTCATGACCAATCCATTTTTTCCAGCATTAGTACCTCAAACCACTCTGCCCCCCCCAGTTTGTACAAACAGTAATGACTGCATCCCACCTACTCCTCTGATTAATGTGGGTAGGGTAATTTCCTGATGTATAGTATGACCAGGCAATGAATTGTAATGCATCAGTTTTGTTCTGTGTTTGTCTTGTCATAAGCCAAAGTTGTGGACCAGATACAACCTCTTTGCTAGCGCCACAACATATTGTAACCACCTCTTCTTCACAGGAGGGCCAAACTCGGGCATGTGCTTCCAATATTTGCTCAACCAACCCTTTTCTTCTTCTTCTCTCTCTTCTACCAGCTCAGGGATATCAGATACTCACGTGGGCTCCTCTTGCTGCAACAGATTTTAAAGCACCGTGTTATGCTAACATGGTGTACACCACAAATATCTTGCTTCACATCTCTGCACATACGACAGTGCATCAGAAGATGTATCTTAGTGCATGTGATACACCTGTTCACAAAGAAATGACAGTTTGAAGATAATTTGATCAGTGTAGCTCATTGCACCAACTTTAAACATTTTTGAAACAAGCTGCCATGTTTAAATGTGTTACATGCACACAAGATGGATCTCATTAGCATTTTGGCACTTATTTGCATATCATTATATGGGTCACTTACCTGCAATGCATATTGAGCTATTTTCTTCCACTAGATCAGTCACACTGCATGTGTCCATGAATTTCCCCCCCTTGCATTTCATTGCTTACTGCGCTTTTTCTCCTAACATAGTGAGTTATTTGTTCCTGGATGTCTTCTAAGATAACACTGAGTTTTATAGATCAAAACTAATTTTTTTAAATGTAAAATGTAGCATCTTTGCCTTACTCTGCTGTGCCACAGTTGTGTTGGCAGTAACAGCAGGGAGCTGATGTGCTACAGAGATGCTACCAGGTTAAATTGTTTTGTCCACATGTAGTGCATCTTATTTTGATCACACTGATTCCATTTAAAGCAGTAAGATTGAGGAGTGTAGTTTGTTTTATACAATAAGAGGATTTAGAAATGTTAAGACATTTCTTTTCTAAATAATACCATTGTATAATACCAGTACACCATGTCAGTTTTATTGCCAATTTATATTTATACTCATGGTGGAAGGCTTTATTTTTGATATCACTGCATATATCCTTGTTAGCAAATAATATTCCCAACTTGCGAATCAAATACAGATTACTCTCTTTGAGCTGTTTAATTGCTTTATGAAATGTGCTGTCAAGGTGTATACAGAGATAAAATATAGCACAATACAGTGTTGAAGACAATATGAAGGTTTTAAATACACTGGGCATAGCTCTGAGTCTTGTGTTGGGGAAAACATATGTAACCTCTCTACTTCATAGCATAGTAATTATGGACAAAGCTAAAAATAAAAGCAGGACAAAAGACCAAAATCAGGGATAGAATTTAAATATTGCACTTATAAATGTAGAAAATTGCAAGAGAAGCAGATTTTGCATACTCAGTGTACCAAGTTAATGAGAAACAGACCAAAAATAAATTGCTAAGGGCAGATCATGTCTCCTAAACCTGGTGGACTTCTTTGAGACAGTTACCAAGGCTATAGATGAAGGAAAGGTGGTACACACAGCCTACCTAGACCTCGCAAAGGCCTTCAACACCATTCCCCATTCTGGTATTATAGACAAGCTCACCAGCCTGAACATAAACCCCTATGTCACAAAATGAGTTGCCAATTGGCTCATGGACAGAACCCACATGGTGAGAGTTGCGGGAGCTAGGTCCGACTCTAAACTGGTTACAAGTGGCGTTCCCCAGAGCTCAGTCGTAGAACCCCTCCAGTTCGGCATATACTTCTCAGAGGTACAGGCAAGCACAGGACGACTATGGCTGACCAAGTTCGCAGACGACTGAAAACTAGGAGCTATAATTGACTCTCTGGCTGAAACAGACATCCTCCAAAAGGGTCTCACTGAGTAGTGACTGAGGACCCAAGTAGATAGTAATCTCTCCTTTGATAATCACATTGCCAAAGTGGTTAGAAAATCCTTCTATGTGGCCCACCTAATCACAAAAGGGTTCGCATCCAGATCAAAAGAGGTCATTTTGCCCCTCTACTCATCACTCATCAGACCCATCATAGAGTACAATGCCCCATTTGGGATGTACCTTACAAGACATCTGCAACAGCTGGAAAGACCACAGAAGTACCTCACCAAGAGGATCACTGGCCTCAAACAGATGCCCTATGCAGCTTGACTGAAGAAACTCCAGCTGTGCTCGGTTGCATACCACCTACTCAGAGGTGATCTCTGCCTGACATACAAAGTGATCTCCAACTGAGAATTGATGGACATGCTCCACCTAAAAATAAACATATCCCCTCGAGCCACACAATCTAGGGATCTAAACCTCACCACAACAATAAATAGGACGTGCTGGAGGGATAGATTCCTGTCCCAGAGACTTCTCATGCTTTGGAACAAGATTCCAGTCTACATTAGGCAGAGCTCCTCGCTAACACTCTTCAAGAGAAACCTTGACGAGTGGATGGGAAACAGAAAGTTTACTCCAAGGATCACTTCAGTTGCTCTGCTGGACAGAGGCAAAGGGAACTAATATAAGGGGGCGGTGAAAGCCAACACATTCTGGCTAGGCTTATAAATGCCTTTGGGCAGATAGCCTAATACCTACCTATGAACCTAATGCAAGTGAAAGTCTGGACATTCTGCAAAATTCTGGACAATTGAGATCCATGTACATATGTAATGAAGGATATTAGATGCTATTAGGGAAATAAAGAGGCTCAAAAACTACTTTTTGAACACTGATATATTTGGAAGGCTATAACCAATTTAAACTTAAAAATATTAACAAAAAATATTAGCAAAATTTAAACTAGAAGTTAGCAAGACATAATGGATATTACCTAAGGAAAACTGAATATAAACTATAGATGACATGTGGCCTACAACAGTGTAGTGAGATGGAATGCAATGATGTACTTTAATCCCATGAGAAAAGATCAAGAACAATTAAAATAACATGGTTTAGTTTGCAAATGAGGCTATATAGTCATATAGATAGATAGATAGACATATGGATAGATAGATGGATAGACAGACAGACAGCTAGATAGATAGATAGATAGATAAGTAAACCATAATGCAAAGAGGACTGGACTTGGACAAAATAATATCAATCTAAATGTTACATCTGCATGACCATTTGTAAGGAATAAATCCTTAAGGACAATATGCATATGCAAGGGGATCTTGACAATTTTTACACAAGTGGTACATTGCATCATAATGACAGTTGATTACAACTGCACCACATTTGAATATTTTTATTTGCCAAAACTCAAGAGGACAGGTAACAGGACATATGTACTGGGAAAGTTAAAAGTAGTGTTGGTTTTACCTCATTTTAAAGCCAATAATTAAGAAATTACTTTTATTCTTCTGTATTTATTGTGATCTGTTTATTGCTGCAGTTTTTAACAGTACTTAAACAAGTTTTGTTCATTTTATATCATTTTCCTTGCTGAAGTTGAACTGTAGAGATTGTACATTCACCTGACTGAATTAATTTATCGCTTCATTGCTTTCCTCTGCTAAATCTACTTGTTTCCCACCATTTGAACTGTTTCACGTGTTTTTGTACTATTCAAACAAGTTTTAAGCATTTCTTTTGTATTCTTTGTTGGGGATTGAGGTGTTTTGTTACCCAACTGCCTAACGGAATTCATTAATTATTGTATTATTTCCTTGTGCTTTATCTGCTTTCTTCTCTTCATTGTGCTATTTATAATTTAGTTACTGATATAACAAAGTATCACACCTAGTTTACAATAGTCTGCAGACTCCATTAACCAGAGTTCCAGGTTTTTGATTTTTAGATCAGAGAAATATATGCTGAA
This sequence comes from Protopterus annectens, assembly GCF_019279795.1. Classification (NCBI taxonomy): domain Eukaryota; kingdom Metazoa; phylum Chordata; order Ceratodontiformes; family Protopteridae; genus Protopterus; species Protopterus annectens. Next base: position 79,562,717 of record NC_056735.1, read on the forward strand.
TAGCAGAGGTCCCAGCACAGGACACTGTGGCACCCTATTATTTTCATGTTCTCTGAGGATCTTGAAAATTACAGTCTCATTAGCCTGACAACCTGCATCTGCAAGGCCATGGAACAGGTTATAACAGACTTTTTGATCCCCTAAAAATCTATGTTTTGATCATAGTAATTATCGTTAGAGTGATACACAGACATATAAATATAGATCTTGGAAAGTTTTAGGTGAATATAAACTCCAGAAGCATAGAAGTGCCAACTGGGATAATTGGTTAGGCTTAAAATGGCCTCTAAGGACAGTTAGCCTACTACTAACCTATAAATCTATGATAAACTACAATATAAAAAAAATGTTATAAAACTTGACTTGCAGAAGTTTCTTTATTAAGGCAGATCCTGTCTAATTAATCCTTTATTTGAGAGGGTAGCACAAGACATGGACTGTGGTCATGCTGTCTGTAGAGCATACCTTGACCTTGATAAGGCATTTGATACTATACCATATGACAACATTATAAGACAGCTAAACATGCTTCAAAATTACCCCTAAGTAGTTAGATGGAGAGCCCACACTGTGAAAGTGGCAGGTGTGTCCTCAGAGAACATGAAAGTAATTGGGTCCTACAGGGTCCTGGGCTGGGACCTGTGTAATTCAGCATATTTTTCTCTGATCTACAAATCAAAAAACAGGATGTCTGGTTATCCAGCTTTTGCAGACTATTGTAATCTCAGTGTGATACTTAAATCCCCTTCTAATATGCACTATCTAGAAAGTGGATTTAAACATCTTAATAGCTGGTGCACTCAAAATGGGCTAAAACTAAATGCTAAAAATGCAGTACTGTTGCACTTGTCAAGCAAACCCACTATCAAACTTATAATATAGAAAGCACCCCATTCCAAAGTGAAGATGCAGTGAAAGCCCTTGGAAATAGGTAGATAACTCCCTCTCCTTTACACATCATGTTCCAACTGTGGTCAAGAAATCCTCCTATCTGGCACAGCTCATCACAAAGAGTATCTCCACTAGATCCAAAGAAGTACTGATCAGGCACATAATATAATTCAATTCCCCCATAGGGATAAATCTTAATAAACATATCAGGCAGTTGGAGAGACCCTTAAGTTTCCTGACTAAAAGATCATGGGAATAAAGGATCTGAGCTATTGAGCAAGGATGTATTCCTTGTCCCTGTATGCAGAACAGATTGCTTAGGAGTTATCTTTGCCTTGTCTTCAGGGTAATTAAGGATTTGTCAGTTTGGGGCATCTTATTTCTCCATGAATGAACACAAGATACAGAGTGCTGAACATGCTTCAGCAAACAAAAAAAAAATGTGGTGGGAACACAGTTATGTCATGCAATGGCTATATCTTCTTGCCTCTCCAGATCAGGCAATGCAACGGACTAAATACCTTTAAGAAGAAATTAAACATTGGATATATATTTGTAAATTCATCCCTGTTATGACTGGTCTCTCATTTCTTCAAAAAGGAGGGTAAGGTCTACGACTGAGTAATGGCAAGGTGTAAATGGCCACATGACCCAGTTGCTTATACAGTCTATGATTCTATGACTGTGATTCAAATGATACCAGTAGCTTCATAAATCATTATGATATCAGCAAAGGGAAGACAAGTTAATATGCTGAATGAATGATGTGGCATAAAAAGCGTGAACGTATTCACCATTGCATCTTTAAGCTGCAAAATATTATATGAAGAACTTCCTGCATGAAAACTGTTTCCATGGAGTTTATATCCAGCCAGAGATTTTGCTTTTGATACTGAAGATTGTTCTAGACGAGGGAAGCAGTACAGCTAAATATGTGGTTCTCAGAATGGCATTTGGATTTGCAGATTTCAAAGAAGTATTCAAGAGGTGTATTTCCTTTTCTACAGAGGAATTATTTAGTGCATTACAAAGAGAATTAGTTGACTTTATAGATTAGTTTATGCATAGATTTCAAAATTAAAACTGAAGAATAATAATATACCCTTGTACAATATCAGATTTGCTTTCTTTCTTGTACTGAAATGCAGAAAATCAGCAACAGCCCCTCAATGATACACAGTTTTTTTTTAAGATCGCACATTGTTTTGTTTGGCAGGCTTGTAAACAAAGATATTTTTTAAAAAGGAAAGTCCCCTTGGCAGTATTATAGACTGAAGAAGTAAGCATATATTCATTAAATTCTTTGTTTTAGCGTACAGAGTTCTTTCCTTAACAGAATGAAATATGTGCTTTCCATAATTTTGCACAATTTGAACAAGTGACAGTTTAATAGATTCTGACAGCAGTAATATTCAGAATGCTGGCTATTAAAAGCTGAAGAGCAAAATATGAATAAATCATTAGATCTACATGGTTCACACCAATTATCCTGATCTGAACACACTGCATTATAATGGACTCAGATTTTTGTATAATTATTCTTTTGCATCTGCAATGATTTCATTTTTAAAAGGCAGTGTTACACAGAAGAAGAAATGTGTATTGTATGCTGCTGAGTATATTAGGCAAACTTCAGCTTTGGATTCTGGTTACATTTACAACAGTTAGCTGGTACTAGATATGCTTTTTAGAGCTAATTGAGGTTTGATTCGATTTTCAGCATATCTCAGCCTGCAAGGTGTTGAGAACACAAGTTAAATGTTTCAGAGGAGGGATGTTTTATTTCTCAAGCAATTTATCAAGCTGTTGCTATAAGGAATGTGTTCAGACGAAAAAAAAAGTTTTCACAGGTGACCTGCTTCACTAGTATTGTCCTAGGAATATAAATAAAAGCATTGAAATGTGGTATATTGTTATGCAATGTTGATGAAATCCCAGTATGTGCAGTGTTGTGTTTTATGCATTAGCATCTGAAAAAATGATACACTCTGAGCAGAAAGTGTCTGCTTACCTGAAAAGCAGGAAACAAGGCTTCTGAGGATGATGCTACCTGGTAATGTGACAGATTTTTGTGAGAACAGAAGAGTGGTTGTATTAATGAATGAACTATAAAACATTTGAAATAGTTCTAGAGAAGGGGATACTTTGCCAAGTAAGATACTAAGCATGTACTTTGATAATTAACACAGATGGTCATACCTAAGGAAAGATGAGATTACCGTATGACCAGTGGTGTCAAACAAAGCAAACAAGTGAAATAAACATATGAAAGGGGAAATAGAGCACACTTTATTATTGCGGCTATTGCACTATAAAAAATCACCATAACAATAAGTAAACAAAGGCTAACCTTCATGCTTCAGTACTTGCTGCCATGGTGTAGACATTATGAATACTTCTAAATAAGTTCCTATGTGTCTATCACAAGACCTCATGATCAGTGACTCAGCTGGCAGTTCACTCACCTTTGATTCTGGAAAATCAGGTGGATGTAAGTTTTGTTCCCAGTTCAAGTGCCTGGATTAATTTTCTGTTACTGTCAGTGCACTGCAGCATAAAGGGGGAGCTGCACTCCTGAGTATGCCATTCATTGGATGAGACATTAAACTGAGGCCCCACCTGACTTCTTTACTAGTAGCTCTGGTTAGGGTTGCCACCTTTTCCAATGCCCAAAGTGGGACACTTTTTGTAGAAATGTCAGATTTTGCCGGACAAAACATGCCCATGACCAGTACAAAGGATAGAATTTCACTTTTTGCCAAATTAAAAGCTTATTCTTGTAGCATCTGAGTTGCTTATGCTATTTCATAAAACATTTAGGTGTTTCAGAAAAAAAATAACCGTTTTATGAAACTATTAAACTAAACTTAGGAAATATTTTTGTCCAAAAATCAAAGGACATTTGCCATTTTTTTGATTTTTTTCAAGGATACAACTGCACAAAGAGGGACTGTCCCTCGCAAAGTGGGACATGTGGTAACCCTAACTCTGGTAAATGTAAAAGGTCCCATGACACTTATCAAAATGAGTAGAGGTAATCATTTACACATATTTACACTTATTTATACATATGCACATGTATTTTTGCAGATTTACACAGATCCACAGCACTTGATATATACATAAGTACATAAATCATAAGGGCAATAAAACTGTATTCTTACAGACATTTTCAAGATGTTACACAAATCATTTTCCCCATTCTTTTGTTCATGATTTCATTTTTAATATGCAAAGTATTTCATGTCCTATTATTTAACATAGCAATAATCAATAACTGGGTGTGGAATATTGAAGGTTTACTCACAGTTGGTGTGCTTTAGTCACAAGGACAAAGCCCAAGTAATTAAACAAAGGCAATTGCGAGTAAATCTTCAATATGTCACATGCAGGAGTTGGTTATTGCTATTATACAATATTATTTATGGACTATATTACTTACTTTTCTTAAATAATGTATTTGTATAATGGTGGCATGGTGTTTATCCATGTTGCTTCAATATCCTGCACCTTTTTTGATGTACTGTGCATGTATATGGGACTTATATTCCCATGCCTATGCAGTACACCAGTGCTTTGGAAAGCAAGCAACAGAGATGGCAAGATCTCCATTGCTTTTTTTTTTTAAGAAACTGTGAAGTTCAGACAGATTAGAGGTAAAAGAGCTGACAAAAATACAAAGAAAAGTAGGTAGGTTTCTTTAGTTATGTACCTGATTTTCCTTTTATTTTCTCTCCCCTCTGTACATACCTCTTGACCTCTTAACCCAAGAAAACTATAAAGCTTTGTAATATATTAATGGAAGAAAATCCAAGTCACTGGACTTTTTTCTATAGGTATATGGTTGATTTACAATGGGCATGCTGGTTGGGCTAACCAATCAGCATGCATGTTTTTGAATCTTAGTGACCTGTCATTGTATAATACTTCTTAATATCTGTATTTCTATAGATGACACACACATGGAAAAATTCTCTTATCTATAATATCCACTTTTTTCATAAGCTTTATTGTGATACCCAGATAAAATCATATCTCTTCATAGTGTAGATATTTCCTTTGTCCATATTTCCTCGCTCTTTTTTCTAAAGCAATTGCCTTCTATCACGTTTTGTAAAGACATGGAGCATCGTTTATTCGTTTTGGCAGTAATGGCATAATCCTTCATTTTCAGTTTATATATATCATAATGCTTTCAACTGGTAGCCTATTCAGGTCTATATCATGTAATCAAAAACACTATCCCCAGGATTCACGAAGCCTCCGTGTAAGAGTTATAACTCTTACACGGAGGCTGCAGTTAAACGGAGTGATGTCAGCATGCTCTGCATATTCATGAGAGCATGCTGAATCACACCTAAGTCGAACACGGTCCGTGTAAGACAGTAGGGGGCGTGTCCGTAGGCTGAGCCCTGCAAGCGGACACGCCCCCAGAAGTGTAAAAGTGCCCAAAGCAGACACCCACAACAGAGTCCACGGAAATGTGAATAAACACAACACAACACATGCCCCTACAGACTATTAAACATAAAACAATCTAAATGAACATGTCATATTTTTTTTAAATTGTAACAATGTTTAACCATGAATGCGCTCGTTTAGCGGGCGTGCCCGTAAGCGCAGCTACAGTTAGCAGTCAATGGGAAAGCATATAAGAACTAAATATGCAAAATAAGCCAGGAAGCAATAGCGTAGCGGTAGAGATGCCGGCTGCAGAGCAGGCATGCATGGTTCGAGCCCCCACAACACAAATTTTTTTTTTTGCAAAATAAGCAGGAAACAAGTCCCTGACACATATGTACACATAAAACCAGAATATATGTAAAATGCAATGAAATATCCCAGTTATATTGAATAAATGTGAGCTAAGAAATGAATATAAACTGCCAGATGTGCCCATAGCTGAGCTACAGTACAACAGAGTGAGTGTATGTGCCCGTAGATAAGCATTGGTCCAACTGGTGCAAACTGAGTGCCCGTAGCTGAGCAGTGGTTTACCATGCTAAATATATGTGCTCCTAACTGAGCTGAGCGGAATATGCGTGCCGATAGCCAAATGAGGCTTAAACCAGCATACCCCGTTTGCGCGGAGCTGCGCACCGCGCAAACAAGCTAACCGACGGGCAACGTTGAGCAAGCCGTATCAAAACTGCCTTTACACAGACACACCCCTCATCATGTCTAGACAGTCATGAAAAATAAAAAGCAGTGGCTAGGTTCGAACCCAGGATACTATACACCATAGTCAAGGTACAGAACCACTATGCCATGACAGCAGTACCTAGAAATGCAATAATAGCTCATATATAGGAATGAATACAAACTACAGCATGACAATGCAGGTTTACTGAAGTTGATACAATTCCAAATTGGCCAATCACAGATATGTGCGGGAAAAACAGACTATATAAGCCCCATAGGCGGGAATACACAGCATAAACAATTGTAGAACAGACCTGCAGGCAGAATGTCAGGTGTAGGAGAGGGTAGTCTCTTTCGAGCGCAGAGGTGGGGTGTTGAGGAGTCCAGGTACATGGCCTGGCTCCTAGTCCACAACCATGAGGCCCAACTCATGCAGGGCCAGGTCCTCTGGGGAGCGTACAAGGCTGAGGCGTGGGACCAGTTGGCTCATGAACTCACCAGTGCCACAGGAATTCCAAGGACAGGTGAGCAGGTCCGTCACCACCATGCGGACCTGAAGAGACACAAGCAGGACCAACTGAACCTTTGGATCCAGGAGGCCCGGCAATCACCCAACGCCCCACCACTGAGTAAGTAACAATTAATTATGTATGTAGAAAGTTAAACTACCTGAAATTATGGAGATGTGTATTCCAATATTACTTCATTTATATTACAGCTGCAGGTGTCCGTTCTGCGAACCGCAGAGCCTATGCCGATAGGCTGGTGTGGTTGCGCCACCAGGCAGGTCAGTAATCCACTACTAGTAACTGTAAAGATATATAAATGTATGACAGTCAGCAAAAGAGTGCAGTGTAGCCAGGAAGGAATTAAATCTGCAAGTAACAGTGTGAAAGTGTATGCAAGTATTGACTGATTACAACAGTTCCCAGCCTGTAAGTGTAAACTAAACATGACACTGTCCAACACATATTTCGAAATAAAACTGCCCTGCCTGTAAGAAAATAGTACACAACCTGCAGCAGCATGTAAAGTATAGCTGCAGAAGAGGATGAAATCACATGTGTGAAATATATCCCTGTGGAAATACTGAAACATGACAGAAGTGAGACTGCTGGAAAGAACTGTAATAACTACTGTTAAAACATGTCAATAAAGCCTAGAAGTACCAGTCCGAATAGTAACATGAAAGCAAGTGAGAGAGTGTGAGAAAGTGTCAGGAATACAGCAATACAGTAGTAATAACCCCTGAATAAACTATACTGCAGTTAGGACAGAATTAAATGCATGTGAGACTCAGAACCAAACAGAAACATCTGTTCAAAGTGTTGCTGCATGTGGAATGTGTACACCAAAATCTGGATATGTTGCTCCCAGTCTAAAATACGCAGATAGGATGATTGTCTGATATACCAAACATCCACACCTGTCTACAAGTATATAAATCAAAGGTAACAGGATGATGTAACTGCACAAATCTCGATATGAATGTGTATGAACAGCAATAAAATGTAGACTGATGTTGCAGTAACAGTCCCATCTGCAAGGTTAAGTAGTTAACATATAGGACACTGTAGTTAGAACAGTAGTGTGTATATAACTGTAGCTATTAGAAATGTACAGCATATGTATTTGTATTCGAAGGTGTTAATATTACTTTATTTACCCCACCCTCTAACCACCTATAACCCATTCCACGTGAAAATGGTATGTGCAATCACAATTACCACCCCTGGACGTCTGTCCTGTTGGGTCATATATATTTGCATGTCTGTTGATGCATCTGCCCCGTTCATACATCCACACCTGATGGCCTGTTGCCATCAATCAACCCTGCATGTTGTTGGACTGTGTATTACTGTTCAAATTATGCATGTGTTATGCACGCTGTTCAATGGTGTGAATATCTGGGTGTTTGGTTAATGGGAATACTAATGCATGCTGTTACAACTAATTGTGAATGGTATTATATGTCACTAACCCAAACTGTCATGACATAATGCAAAACATAGAACAACAGGGAAGGCGGGTTCCGGCGGACCCACCTCTCCCACCTCAGCTGGCGAGTGCACCTGGCACTAGTGCCGAGTCCGGACCCTCCTCCGGTGGCCCTGTGCCACCTGCGGGTGGAAGCGCTGCAGGGGATGGGGCTCGCCCCCCCTCTGCAAGTGTGGCCGGAGGAGATCCACCACTCACCCTCCGTAGCGTCCGGACTGTGGTGCGTAGGGAGATTCGGGACTCTGTCCTTGAGCCCGTACGCCAGCTCGAGGCACGGGTGGCACAACTAACGGGCATGCCCGTTGCCCGCCTACACAGCCCCAGCACAGCCCGTCCTGGGCAGTGAAGGAACAGTGGCAACTGCCTATGGGTGGGGATATCAGTTCCACTGTTGCCATCTGTGGGCTCATGGGCTCTGGATATCCAAACCTCCGTCCCGTCAATTGTGTAACCCCCCCACACGTGTCATACACCGCCCCTGTATGCGTCTTGTTTGTATTGTCTGTTAACCTACCCAACCTACCTCCCCAGCTGTACCGACTACCTTCACCTGACATACCACTCTCACCTGAAAAAAAAAAAAAAAGGGCACTCTGTACCCACAAAAAATTACGCCCATACATAGCTGCCCATTCCGCACACATGTCTACTGGACATGGAACCTATCAATTCAATTGGCTGTACAACAAGTATTATTGTTGTCCTGACACCTCTCTCAGGGGTGGAAGGTTTCAAATGTCACACCAAATTACATACATATGCACAGCTGTTGCTGCTGAAGAAATGGGCAGCTATGGGCCTTACCTACATCCCTCCTGCACATCCCAAGCTTGTTTCCCTACTGTCTTACCCTCTTTGTGACCCCTTTTTCACCACTTTCCTGTCTCCCCGTTTTCTTTTCTTTCAAAGAAAATAGCGCGGGTGTGCGCAAGAGTAAGCACTGTTAAGCAGTTGTAAGCGGGTGTGCGCTTGTGTGCGCAGAGCTAACCGCCAGTGCGCATGCGTGAGCTCCGCGCAAACCAGCGCTAACCCGGTTACAACTGCTTAAAAGTGCCTTAGTGACTTTGATTGACAGGTCCTGTACTCAGTTCCAAAGAAAAATAAAATCCCACTGTGAGTCCCGAACCCAGGACCTTGGCAACTATAGTCTGCATGACTTACCACTAAGCCATGACTCTTATATAAAAACATTGTGCTAAAGTAAATATATCATGTAACGGTAGGAATGAATGTAAAGGGAATATAGATGTGTAGTACACAAAGCATGACATTTAGAATCACAAACAAAACTGGTGGATTTCAATAATAGTAGTGTGTGAACAGAAACAGCCATGCTAGTTGGAAGCTAGTAGGTAATACTGTCACCATAGCACCTTGCAAGACACACACATACTCACAGCAGGATAAGGACTGCCCATACCCCACAACCCCTTACAGGAACACATCCGGACCAAGTAATAAAATATGTGGAGCAAAGGCCCAAAACCAGGGACACATTACAAATAAAGGTACAAGAAACGCAGACGAGTGCAGAAAGTAACAGGGTCTACACCTTGTGGGATGTGTGGAAGGGTATGCAGTCTGGAACTTGAATGTTTGCCACCATAGTCTGACTTGAGCCCAGACTGCCTTGCCAGATAAAGGTGTGCATGAGATATTAACCAAATTATGAGGCAGAAATGTGGACAGCCTGCAAATATCTGTACACATGACGGGTCCAACACCACCATATTTGAATAGTTAAAGACCTAGACATAGCAACAGTGAATGTCTTACAGGGATGTACCACAGACCCCATGTGAAATGTACAAACAGTAGGCAGAAAGGTGTAACACATGCAATGGTAACTATGTAGTCTGGAAAGTATTCACCACTCGCATGGCAGAAAAAGTGTAGTAATACATATGCCCATGCTAACCCACAGTCACAACTGCAGCATACCAGACATTTTAATGGGTGTACCCCACTGATATGTACCATTCCATGAGGCACATAAGTGATGAACCTGAAAGCCTCTGGGGCCTGCTCAGCAGCATACTCAAATACCCTAATAGATGTCAAGGCACACACCATGGCCAGACCACACTGCATGCTGTAACACCCTAGCAGATATAGCAAGCATTCCAGGGTGTGAATGTACATGGAAAATAGGAAAGCTACAGCAGCACACTACAGTCAAGACACCTAGCAGGCATACAAGTAGTGACTGTAAAGGGCAACTATTGAAGCCTTAGCAACAGAGTGCAAGCAAAAGTGAAAGGAAAGCACACACACACACACACATTAACAATAGTAGTAGTTGTAGTTGTTAGTGTACATACACAGTTAGTATAGGAAACTGGAGAAATGAATGGAGGAATGTTAATCTACAACACACCTGGAAATATGAGAGAGATACCAACCTTTACACTCACAGAACATTGTCCACAGCATAACGGCATGGTCCATGCCCTTAACATCTGAAAGGGCTACGCCTATCTCACACACCTTTTTATAGCACTGTTCTGAAATCACAGTGAGAACTGCAATCAGTACACAACTGGCTGCATGCAATTAGAAAATGCTGGCTAATAATTGGTGCAGAGGCCATCACATGGGCATATGCAGATACCTACAAAAGTATGCTGTACTCCATGTCCACGCATGCAATACTTTCATTGCACCCTGAGAAGGACGTGAGAGACAGACAGAGACAGAGAGAGAGAGAGAGAGAGAGAGACAGAGAAAACTGCAATTAAGCAGACAGAAACAAATTGCTCAGCAACAGCTACCTGAAAGCTGACAACTGGGAAGTGGAGCAGCAGGACAGAGAACCAGACAGCAGCAGAAGCAGCTGTGACAAACACAGGTAATGTAAAGTAATACTATAAAGGTGTACATACTGTGAACCCTCCATATGTGTCATTGGTCTGTATCCATATGTATATGAAGATGTGTAAAGGGCAGGAGACATACAGCAACTATCAGTGAAGGCTGTACATACATTTGTATGTGAGAGCATCTATGTGCACATATCAATGTTGTTTGATTGTAGGTTGTAGTGCCATGTACAAATTAGGTTACACAGCTATGTATGTTTAGCAGTATGTTAGTGTGTGTATACAGTATGGTAGACAAATATGCTGACATACCTGTCTAACATATGGATATGTATGTATGTCAACATATGTATGTGTATATATATATATATATATATATATATATATATATATATATATATGATATGCATATATGTATACATACATAGAGAGAGAGATGTAGGACTACATAGACAGATGTCGATAGAATATTGTACCAACATATCTATGTAATGCACACATGCAGATATAGATATATGTAGATACATATACATAGACAGACTGATCTGACCACCTACAGGTATGATTGTATATGATGACCTGCAACACAGCCTGTCCCACCCCCTCTGTCACTCACACCCCCTCTGCGCCCCCCACTCCACATCTATAGCAATATATGTACATCAATATATATATATGTGCATATGTATACGGACATATATATATATATATATATATATATATATATATATATATATACATATAGATATATCTATATACATATATATATATATATATATATATATATATATATATATATATAGAGAGAGAGAGAGAGATGTATATAAAGTCTGAGTGAGGCACATGTGTACAGATGTATTGCAACAGGTGCCTGGTGACAGAGGCACGGAGTGAACACCAGTGTCAAATCCGGAGTATCATACCACATTCCAGATCACCTACACCAGTAACCACCAGATATGTGATTGGCCGCCCACCACTGCATGTGTCAGGGGTGAGCAGGGTCAGACATGTGTACAATAGTGGCTCCAATGATAGTCACAGTGGCACACTATCCCTGGAATAGCTGCACATGGTATGTGTCCGCAGACATGGTGAGTCAGGTATGGACATGTAGGTCGGTGTACCCCCCACACCACATAATGGATGCCATGGTATGGACCTCACATGACAGCAACAGATATGGAGAAGGACACAGTGACATGTACAACACTGTGACAACGCACCCAAACGCAGTACCAATGCACAGTGACTGACAACACCACAGAGTACACATATGCTACCCACGCAGAGGTTACCACTCCCAGATTTACATATGGAGGTCACACCCATGACAGATGTCCAACAACCATAGTAACACCTCCCACCATCCACAACCTAAATGTCTGCTGTGTGTCGTCCGTGCCACTGCAATAGTGTGCACATGTGGAGGTACGGGTTCCTACTCACAGATAAGACACACCCTGCAATAAACCACACAGTGTTAAGAAGCGAGACTCCCCATGAGTACATGTCACACATACCCCTGCTGAATGTTAGTCAGATAGGTAATATGCCATATGAGTCACCCTGTGTAACTGTGTGACGGCAGCAGGTACCATCACACCACATGTGTCACAATGGTAAGGGTAGCAGAACAGTACGCTGCTGTAGACACAGGGGCAATAGCATATTGTATAGTATTGTATTGTAATGTAATGTATTGTGTTGTATTGTATTGGTATGGTGAGGTGCCTCCTTCATGGAGTGGAACCACTGCTGCTGTGCGCCAGTGTACAGGTACATATCCTGTAGTCAGGCTAGTGTTACATAGCACTTCTATATGTGTGTTTAGCTCCTGTCAGAGGTTATGTAGCATGCAACTGGGGATACCATCAGGTCCCATCCATGTTGTGTATTCTGCTGTCCTGCGGGTGTCTCTCACCTGGACATCTGTGTTGACGGGAGGTTACAGTCAGCTGGGATAACTATGCCTTATTACAGGGGAGGGCGGGTGACACCTGCACTGAACCTGTCCGCCACAATGTTGTCGATATCTGTGGTGTCAGTGAAATATGTGTTGTGTACTACCTATGGGCATAGAGGATGGCTCCTGACCAGGTTGCTAACATAACTGAAGAAGGCCTCCTGGTCATCTGTAGTGTCACTCTTGATTTCCCTCTCAACGTTGCCCATGTAGTCAGTATGATGGGAAATAGATCCTTACCAGTGCTGCTCAGACATGCCCTCCCTTCAGTGAATGATGCTCTGTCTTGCAGTAGCTTCCATCTTCTGTAATACAATCTGTCTATGGCTGGGGTCCACCAGACAGGATGCTGTCCCTTTGTGGAGAGTGTCTTGGTCATATATGGGATTGCATGATCCATGCATTCTTGGAGATGTCTGTAGAAAGCAATTGTGTAGGGGTCAGCATTGTGGGTAGTATCTGCCACTGGCCCAGTGGGCTGTAAGGATACCATATCACTGTTACAAAGTGTAAAGTTTGTATCTGTAATGTTATGCACTATAGTCATCTGTGCTGGTGGTGGAGGTGGGATATGTATATCCAGGGCAATCAGTGTGTGGTCAGCCCACAGTAGTTGCCGATGTAGGCCATACAGTACCTAGATACAAACCCCCAGAGTGAGGAGGTGCTTCTGACCTGAATCGGTGTTCTGACTGCTGGTGTTTGGTAGTATGTCGTATGGAGCCTGGCAGGTACTGTTGCACAGTTGCTGGCCAAGCACTGATACCTGGCCATCTACATGTGTATCCACCAATAGACAGACAGATGCTACATATGTGAGATATGTTGTATCATAACAGTCGAGTAGCATGTGTAGTATGTGTGCCAAAGTCTGCTGACATATATTGCTGATACCAGGTTATTTTCTTTCTCAGGTACATGGCCCACCCAAGGAACCCCACCTACTCCACAGCTGAGGATGAGGAGATACACCAGAGCCTGGTGCGGGACTATGCAATACTCTTTTCCCGCACCAGCCAGAATCAGCAGGAGAGGGCTGCACTGTGGCAAGACCTTGTCCGTCGGGTAAATGATATAGGCATGCATAATAGGACATATGAGCAGGTACGACATCACTGCAGTGATTTAATCAGACATGTCCGTCAGCGTGCATCAGATATCCACAGGCAACAGGTTGCCACAGGTGGTGGGGTGGCTACACATCCCCCACTCACCAGACTGGAGGGACTACTCCTGAGTGTAGTGGCTCCAGTCCACCAGCAACAACAACAGCAGCAGACATGCATCATAGGTTCATAGGTTCATAGGTTCATACTAGGCTATCTGCCCTAGGGCATTTATAAGCCTAGCCAGAGTATGTTTGGCTTTCGCCACCCATTTTAAATTAATTTTGCTATGCCCTTTTTCGAGGTTAGTATACTGTGCCTCTGTCTAACAGTGACACAGAAGTGATACCCGGGGTAAACCTATGATCTCCCATCCACTCATCAATATTCCTCTTGAAGAGAGTCAATGAGGGACTCTGCCTAACCTGGACTGGGATTTTATTCCATAGTGAAGGGAGCCTCTGGGTTATGAATCTGTCCCTCCAGAATGTCCTATTTATTTCAGTGCTGAGGTTCAAGTCTCTCGAGCGTGTAGCTCTGAATCATGATGGAGGCTGGAGCCACACAGCAGCAAGACAGTGAACGTGCAGGTAATATGTCATATGTATAGTTGACTGTTGTGTACACTGGTAGTTAATGCATGTGTGAGGTGTGTCCTTGGTTTGTAGCTGTCACCATAGTATTTAATGTGCAAGTGTGATATCCTCAATATTAGCTGCTGACCTGTGAAAGGCGACTGTTGTACTCTTGACCTGTATCATACTCAGTAACAATGGCACAGTTGTGCTCACTGACATTAGTTTCTTCATGTCTGCAGGACCCTCTGGTATAACTGCATTGCAGCCTATCCATGCTGGTGAGTGTGTATTAACAATACCTGTAATAGTGTTGATAGTAATAGTACTATTTGGCTCACTTAGTAGTGCTCTTTGTATGCATGTAGGTGTGTCTGTGTCTGTGTGTTGATATCACACATACTGAGTACTGTACAATTGTGTGAAACTGTGTGCATGTGTGCACCTGTGCATGTGTGCACCTGTGCACCTGTGCATGTGTGCACGTGTGCATGTGTGCATGTGTGCATGTGTGCACCTGTGCATGTGTGCACCTGTGCACCTGTGCATGTGTGCATGTGTGCACCTGTGCATGTGTGCACCTGTGCATGTGTGCATGTGTGCATGTGTGCACCTGTGCATGTGTGTACCTGTGCACCTGTGCATGTGTGCATGTGTGCACCTGTGCATGTGTGCACCTGTGCATGTGTGCATGTGTGCACCTGTGCATGTGTGCATGTGTGCACGTGTGCAGGTGAGCATGTGTGCATCGCTGGTAATGTGTAGACATTGTAAACTGTGTTTCCTGTTTCCGTCCCACAGGTTCTGTTGCTGCTCTGGTGTCATGTAGCAGGGAACCTGAGTCAGGTGCCGTGGGTACTGATAATGATGACATTGGTGTAATGGCACAGGATGGTATGCCAGGGTCAGCCATTGGTCAGCCGATTGACAGTACACAGCTGTCGACCCCATCAATGCGCACAGTTATCCTGCCAATACACCCCTTGTCACCACTGTCCCTAGGTGATGGACAGCATACAGTGGGCATTGACCAGGGTAATGTGGTATCTGTGGCACATGCCTCCCCACACAGCAGCCATGGCCATGGCCCAGAGATGGTACCACACAGACAGATGTCCAGGGGTTCTCGAGGGAGCATCCATGGGCGTACTGCCCCTGTCAGACGTGCCCACAGAGGTCTTACAACCTCAGCTATGTTTCGGACTGTCATGTAGGCACAGTCACATATGGAACGGTACACCAGACAGGGTCTGAGGGAGCTGGCAGCATGTCGCACAGCCATGACTGACAGTATGCGTGACATTGCGGCTGCCATCCGTGATTTCACCAATGTCATAGACAGACGTTGTGGGGACATATTAGACCGGTTCCACAACTACATGTCCATGAGCCAGGGTGATGGTGGGCGGTTGAGGCGTCATCGTGGCCGTATGCCAGCAACAGCAGCAGCTGGCAGTCGGTGCGGACGACAACAGGGCCGCGGCCGCCCCCGTAGTGCCAGCAGCAGCCCCAGCAATGCTGGGTCTGTGCTGTCATCTGACCACAACAGGAGACCACGTGCACATGGCTCTGGCCAGGCCCGACAGGGATCTGTGTCCAGTCAATGAACACCTGCTTCTGATGACATTACCCAGTCTGGGTTGGTACCGGATATGGTCCGTAGCACCCCTGCAAGGCACAGGTACCGTGTCCGTGGCCAGAGACACTGATCTGTATGACCTGGCAGGTACAGTCCGTGGCTGTCCACAAACACCAGTATATGGCAGCCATGAGGTGGAACTGTGTGCATCCATACACACATGCAAATTGACAACACCTAGGGCTACACACACACACTGCATCAACATTGCCCCACCTTCTACTGCTGTCCCTCACCAACACACATACACATACATGTCAATTGGTGGTATGGGTGGCTGGCTCAGGCATACCAAGTTCACACCCTGTGCATATGATGAAACTGTGCCACCTCCTGCAATCTGTAACAACTGTGCAGGTACAGGTTAACATGTTGCTGATGCACAGGGTGACCACATAGATGTGTAGTAATAGTATCATGTTGTTAACAGTACTGTGTGCTGAATTAATTGTGGGTATATCACAGCATGCCTGATGCAGTAAGTGTGTGATTGTCATGTCCTGTTGTCTACACCCATGGTAAGTACCATAGTGTATCATCTGCACATGTTGGCATACTGGTGGTAATGATGTCAACAGAAGGCTACATACATAGGTAGCACAGGGGATAGGGTAATGAATGTAGTAATACACAATGATGGACATGTAGATTGCAAGTGGCATGTTGCCCACACTAGACTCTGCAATGCAGATGTTTGAGGATGTTGATATGTGTGCAGTACTACACGACTGGTACAGGACACACAGGAGTACCCTAGCACTGCATGCTCACATCTCATACCATGCTAGACAGCCCCACACACATAACTAACTGTCACAGGAGGGAGAGTCCCCATATATGTCAGGGATACTGTGGTGGCAGGCCAGGGAGCATACATCCTACTAAGTATGGAACCACTGAGTGAAGGCTCACTGTCTGTTATTTGACATGTGTATTACTGCAGGTATGAGCACATGGGTTTCTATCCAGTTATTGTACATCCTGACAGTACATGCATGTTCTGTACACTTGTGTGCACTGAGACTGGACCCTAGCCATCTGACCCGTGTATTTCCATGTACATGTGCATAGTGCGTGCATAGTTGCAGTGTTACCTACTGGAACTGGTACAGCTTGTTTGTTGTACAATGGACTACATGGAGCCCTGTGTACTGTATCTCTGTTTGCATGCATGTTTGCTTGCAATTACCCTGGAATACTGATCACACCTGCAATGCATAGTTATAGAGTGTCTGTGGACTCCTAGTGCCATCTGCATAGCCTACTATATGTATGTCCATGTCCCACTTGACAGATTGTCACTGTTTGTCCTGTTCACATGTACATTGCCTGTGACACAGTGCATATGACCTGCCTGGCATGTGTCCACGTGAGCAGTCATATATGCTACTGCTAACTAATCACAGGCACTACACCTTCACACATACATCTTCTGTTGAACTACCTGCTTTGCTAGGGACAGCCTGCACCTGTCACCCCTGGCCTTTCAGATATTGGCAAAGGCTCTTGCTACACCCATAGTGCCTATGTTAGGCAGGGCTCAAATGACAAACCCACCTTCATAGGTATCACAAGGGATAAGACACTAAGAGCAATGCTACCCAACGCCAGATGTCTAAACCTCCAGATGCATGCACCCAAAACACTCCTTGGCATGGAAAACATCGATATCTGTGCAGTAACAGATGCCTGGTTCAGGGCTACTGGGAGCACACCAGCACTACCGGGTGTAACCCGGTTGATTTCTTTGATACAGTCTCCAAGGCCATTGCCGAGGGGAAGGTGGTTCACACAGCCTACCTGGACCTTGCAAACGCCTTCACAACAATACCCCACTTGGGCATTCTAGGGAAGCTCACCAGCTTAAATATGAGCCCCTATGTCACTAGATGGATTGCACAGTGGCTCAAGAACAGAACCCACATGGTTAGCATTGCTGGAGCCATGCCAGACCCCATAACAGTTACGGGTTGTGTCCCACAAGGCTCGGTCCTGGGACCCTCTTGTTTGGTATATATTTATTGGAGGTACAGGCCAACACGGATGGACTGTGGCTGTACAAATATGCAGATGACTGCGAACTGGCCACCATACTCGACTCTCCAGCTGACACAAGCATCTTCCAAAGGGGCATCATAGCAACAGGCGACTTGTGCCAGAGCCATGGCCGTCTGCTGAACAGTGTTGGGGAATGTGCATCCTGTAGTCTGTTCACCTAGTTGCCAAAAGGGACATTGTCCTCACACACACTAACCCCCCTCAGCCAAAAACACACAGTTGCCAATTGCAGGATTCAAACCCCTATCTGACTGTTATGACATTTGAGATGGACACATTAGCAGAGCACGCTATTTGCATTACTGGGGGTTTCCTCTTCCCCTGCTATACTTATAGAGTGCTGACATCATCAGTGTTTAGAAAAGGGAATGGGCATCCTGTAGTGTCCTATCCTATATGCCAAAAGGGACATTATCCTCACACACACAAACCCCCCTCAGACAAACACACACACTTGCCATTCGCAGGATTCAAACCCCTATCTAACTATGTTATGACACTTGAGACGGACGCATTAGCAGAGCACGCTATTCGCATTACTGGGAGGTTTCTTTTCTCCTGCTGTACTTATAGGGTGCTGACATCATCGGTGTTTAGAAAGGGAATGTGCATCCTGTAGTGTCTTATCCTATTTGCCAAAAGGGACATTTCCCTCACACACACAAACCCCCTCAGACAAACACACACACTTGCCATTCGCAGGATTCAAACCCCTACCTAACTATGTTATGACACTTGAGACGGACACATTAGCGGAGCGTGCTATTTGCATTACTGGGAGGTTTCTTTTCTCCTGCTGTGCTTATAGGGTGCTGACATCATCGGTGTTTAGAAAGGGAATGTGCATCCTGTAGTGTCTTATCCTATTTGCCAAAAGGGACATTTCCCTCACACACAAACCCCCCTCAGACAAACACACACACTTGCCATTCGCAGGATTCAAACCCCTACCTAACTATGTTATGACACTTGAAACAGACGCATTAGCAGAGCGCACTATTCGCATTACTGGGAGGTTTCTTTTCTCCTGCTATACTTATAGGGTGCTGACATCATCGGTGTTTAGAAAGGGAATGTGCATCCTGTAGTGTCTTTTCCTATTTGCCAAAAGGGACAATTCCCTCACACAGACTTACACACACACCAACCCCACTCACACACACACACACACACTGAGCATTTGCAGGATTTGAAACCCCTACCTAACTATGTTATGACACTTGAGACGGACGCATTAGCAGAGCGCGCTATTCGGATTACTGGGAAGTTTCTTTTCTCCTGCTGTACCTATAGGGTGCTGACATCATCTGTGTTTAGAAAGGGGAATGTGCATCCTGTGGGGAGGCAGACACCAAACACACTATGGCTAAGCTGTCATTCCCTAGGGCAAACAGCCTAGTGTTGACCTCTACACCATTATGTGTAATTGTCAAATGCACATTATTTGTTGCTGATAGACTGTTTGCATATCTTTATTGTCATAGCATTCCCTGTTTGTATGAACAACTTCTGCATCTGTGGAAAATGTTTGCATATGGGAGGGATCCACTATATCACGTATGTCTCTGTAGTCATTTAACTGTGTGCACTGGGCAGACTGCTGTAATGTGGTTGGTTCCTGGCATAACACATAACAATACCAGATATGTGTGTCCAACTGCTAAGCCGAGATTTGGCCTAAGTGTGTGAGCATGCCCAGTTCAGCCTTCCCATGGCATGTTGTCAAAGTGTGTGAGCATGCCCAGTGTGAGCATTCCATATGTTGAACTCTGCAGCCCACCGCATTTGTGGATGTGTGTAAACTTCAACAACTATCACCCATTTATGGTTGTGGGTTGTGTGTCATGTTGTGTAGTTCTGTACAACTGCTTTGTGTGTGAACACAACAGGATTATACTGTGCCTGCAGTGTTTGCATGGGATACTTTGCATACAGTTGTCAACATCCTTTCACACTGACCTAACACTGTAGTACTGTGTAGTGTACTGGTAGTACTTTGACTGTTGTGGACAGTATCCTGGGCTTTACTGCTATCACTGCTTTACATTTCGATAGTGGGCACAACAGCCTGGTTGGGGCCAGTTGTGTACATATGGCCATGTTGCATTCTGTTCAGGTATGAACTACTTACACCAGGCTTGTCCAACATTGTTAGTGTATTCCACAACATAGGTGTACAATTGCAAACACTAGCGATGTGCCCTAGTCCATGTCTAATGCAAGTTGGAGAGTGTGTTTGTCCTTCAACACACATTGTAAGAGGAGTTTGCCATGACATATGTCATGGTTAGTATACTGTGCCTCTGTCTACCTGTGACATGACAGTGATTCCCAGGATAAACCTACCATCTCCCGTCCACCCATCAGGATTCCTATTGAGGAAGATTGATAAGTGACTCTATGGGTAGCCTGTGCTGAGGGTTCACTCATGGGTGGGTGTGGCATCTGTGTTATGGATCACACAGTACAGCTTGTCCTATGTAAGTCAGTGCTGGGGTTCAGGTCTCTCATGTGCATAGCTCACTGCCATTCAGATTGTACAAGGTGCAGCATGTTTATTGATGCCAGCAACACAGGCAACACATGGCATCTGTGCAGGCTGTTTGATACTCCTGATGAGGTACTGCTGGGGACTATACAGTTGATGGAGGTGTCTGCTGAGGTACATCCCACAGGGGCTATTGTAGTCGATTGTACCACTGATGCAGGATGACTGCAGAGCCACAATGACCTCCCCTTATGTAGATCTGACAGCCTTCATGATTAGGTGGGTATATGGCATGTTTCTGTAAACACTACACCACATGTTTGTCCAATGCAGGATATCTATCACTCTGTGTCCCCAGGTCTCTCATTACATGTTAACTACATAATGGGTAAACACCTATGTGGTAATTGGTGGGCACTTACTGTATATCTACGGGGGTTGACTATACACGATTCTGCACTTAGCTTGCTGACATGGCTATGGCACCAGTTGTCTGTTTCTATGTGGTCCTTTTGTGGGATGCATGTGTCAGCTGGTGGATCATATGTGGTGAGCAGTTTGTAGTCCTCTGCGAAAATGTTAGGACACAGTCCTTCCATGTTTGCCTGTACCTATGGGACATATATACCAGACGAGGGAGATACCAGGACAAAGCCTTGTGGGATGCCAGTTATATCTGGTTTGTAGTCTGACATGGCTGATGCATGTTTGACCATGTCTGTTCTGTCCTTGGTCTGGTTTGCAACCCCTCTACTGACATGTGGGTTTATATTTAAGCTGGTGAGCCTATCTATACTGAACATGTAGGGTATTGTATAGAAGCCTTTGCAAGGTCCAGATACACTGTGTGGAGCACATTGCCCTCATCAATGACCTTAATGACTGTTTCAATTGAGTCAAACATGGTTAGGGGCAGGATCTGCACTTGAGAAGGCCACACTGGGTTGGGTCCGGTGTCAGTAGGTCCCCAACATCCTTATGTCTGTGGTACATGCTGATCCTTTCCATAGCTGTGCAAACTGAGCTTCTCAGGATTCTGGGGTAGTAGTGTTCAGTATCCATTCAGGTAACACCTTTGTTGAGAAGGACCACTGTTGTTGTACACTGTTCTTTGGGTACATATTCTGTGGTAAGGCTGACATTGAGCAGTAGTGTGGTTTGGCATTCCATTCATCTTAGAGTCCATGTCGCACTACGCCCAGGACACCATCTCATACCATTGCTGCTGTGTGTTTTGCTTTGGAGATGTTGTGTGTTACCTCAGCATCTGCAATGTCAGGGGGCCAGCAGTCTGCTGGGATAGATATTCTGCATTCGTGGGGGTGGGGGGGGTTTGCACTGCACCTATCAGGATGTATGTTGGCAATATGTGTGTGTGTTTGTGGTATTTGTGTGATTCGGGGCATATCTGTGAATTCTCAACATGGCTCCTACCATCAGTTGTGTAAGCCTTGGGATTATCCTTAGTGTCCTGTACAATTTGTATCTACATAGGTTCATAGGTTCATACTAGGCTATCCACCCTGGGCATTTGTTAGCCTAGCCAGAGTGTGTGTGGCTTGTGAGACCCCTTGCTATGTGGATATTATGGCCATTTATGGTTTGCTTTGCTGTGCCTCTGTCTGGACATGACACAGTGAAGACCCCCACTGTAACTCTACAATCATCCATCCACTTGGCAAGATTCCTGTTGAACTGTGTCAGTGAGGGGCTCTGCCTAACATGCAGTGGGATTCTGGTCCAGGGTGTGGGGAGCCTTTGGATTATGTATCTGTCCCACCGGCACATCCTATTTCATTATTTGTTGAGGTTGACATCTCTCACTCTCGCAGCTCCAATGGATATGTGTTTTCTGGGGTGGAGCATGTCCATTACTCCTGTGTTGGGCATGGCCTCCTACAACAGGCATGCAATGCCTCTGTGTGGGCAGTATGTGACTGGATTCAGCTGGGGTGTCTACAGCCAGGCAGCATATGACATATATTTGAGACACTTTATCCTCTTGGTGAGGTACCTTTGAGGTCTTTCTAACTGCTGCAGGTGTCAGGTATGGTAGATCCCATATGAGGCATTGTACTAGATTATGGGTGTGATTAGAGGAAAGTATAGGGGCACAGTGACCTCTGTTGCCGTAGATGTGACTCCTTTCCTGATACGGTGTCAAATGTAGACAGTCTTCCTAGCCACATTGGCAATGTGGGTGTCACATAACAGGTTACTGTCCACTTGTGTCCCTAGGTCCCTGGTTACTCCTTCCATACATAATGCTTTACCACCTATGTGTTAATTCGTGGTACCTTGTTTGGTATTTGGTGGGACATTCATACTGTCCAGTGTCTTCAGGACGGTTGGGGGGGGGTTATTGTGTGTGAGAGTGCGGTCTGTAGCATGCTACAGACTGCACAGCAGTCTTGCCTACAGTTAGTTGCACATGGGTGAACTCCACTGCCTTGTGCATTGTCAGTTACCTGGACGTATGGGTGTCTGTGCTGCCTATGGATACTCACCCTCCTTTTATGTTTTGTTCCAGGTTTTGGGGCCATGACACATGGTATGTGGTATAACCTGGTAGTGCTGGTGTGCTGTCAGGAGCCTTGCAGCAGGTTTCTGTCACTGCACAGACATCGTTGTTCTCTATTCTGGAGATGGCCTCGGGAGCATGCATATTGGGGTGTACACATCTGGCATTGGTCAGCATTTCCCTTATGTTTCTTCCCACTTATGTTTTCTCGGGTGGTGGGTCAGTCTTTTCAGCCTTGCCTACAAAAGGCTCTATGGAGGTGGCAAAGGCCTTATCCAATATTCAGACGCCCAGGGGTAACAGGTGCAGGCCATCCCAAGGACAGCTGCATGGCTTGTCAAGCATGACATCCCAAGCAGACAGACATTGGATCCCCTTGGAATGACACCGGTAAGTGTGCTACTTGCTATGGCTGATCATTCCGTGTTTGTACTGTGGCATTATTCTCGGTAAGGGTAGGATGCTGCGAATGGTGAGTGTCATACCGGCCTGGACTACATAATCGGATAGCTCATCTGTGTCTCTTTACATGTAGTCTAGGGCAGTACATCTCAGGTCATTCACACCAGCATGGACTATGACTGCATCATATTTCTACTTGCTTTGGAGTGACCTACATATTTCTGTTATGTGGCATATTGTGGCAGCCTACAGGCAGCTTACTGTACCCTTTCCCTTGTTCAGTCTGGTGTGCGGGACAGCAGTGTGTCTGACTATGGAGTCACCTATTACAACTGTATCAGGCATGTTGTTTCTCCTTCTGGCCTGTGCCTGTTTGGCACACCAGCTTTGTGTGCTATGTGTTGCATGTGCTATGTTTGGGGGCTGTTTCATTGGGTGTCTGCTTTAGAGGCCTCTGTTGGTGTGCTGTGTTTGTGATTTCTGCCTCCGGGAATGTATTTCTGTGTTTATGTGTTTGGTTTGCAGTTGTGATAGGTCTATGTGGGTATGTGTTTGTGGTGTGTGTGGTTACCTTCTCCTACTGACTTGTTTTGGGAGTACTGGGTTGAGGGAGCTCAGCCTCCAGTTTGGATGGATGGTTGCATCTCTCACATATATTTGTATTTCTTGGGTGGGGTTGGGGGTTGTCTGTGTACTTGAGGCAGGTGTAACATTGACTCAGGATTCACAGATTCCACTTGTTGTGGCTGGCCTTAGTGGATTGCATGTGTGGACAGATTTTATTGCCATACTACTGATCAGTAATTACTTCATTGTTCATGTTTGCTCTATCATGTAGTAGCTTCCTCATTCTCTTGCATGTTTTGGTTATGGCTGGTGTCCACCATGCCAGATTTAGGCACTGTGTCTTGTTTTAATTTAGGACTGCATAATCCAAGCATTCCTGGCAGTGTTCATGGAATGGCTGTATTACAGGTTCTGAGGTGTGGCCCATATTTTGCACCTGCACGGGACCTTTAATGGATTCCACATCAGTTTTGAGGTGTGCAAATATTGCTTAGCACATGTTTTCCACTGTGGTTTTCCGGCCGGGGACTGTGGTCAGGATTTGTATATCCAGTGTGATTACTATATGGTCTGGTTTTACCAGTGGGCAATACACTTCTCATCTTGACATCCCGTACCCATGTTGCTGATTATCACATCCAGTATGCTTACCCCTCTTGTGGGGGTGGTACGTTGTTCCTGGGCCTTTTGGTTTGTGGATTCGATGAACTTTTGTCCTACACTGTTGCAGCTGGTATAATGCTCCCAGTCTATATGTCTGGGTATTTGCAGTCGCCCAATATAATGTGGTTTGGAGGACTTGATATATTCATGTATTCCAGCATGGGCCAGATGCAGTTCCTGGTGTTGGGCCAGTAGTCTGTAGCAGGCTATGAACTGGGGGGCAGTTTTAGCCACTGCTACTTGTGCATGGCTAGTCCATGCTGCTTTTTGTGGTGGTACCAACATGGGGGTGTGGTTATCCTTGACAATTCTTGCTAGTCACCCTCCTTTTGTAGCTTGTTCCAAGTTTTGAGGCTGTACAGCACAGTATGAGGTGTAACCTGGTAGTGTTAGGGTGCTGTTGTGAGCCTTGCCTCAGTTTTCTGTTACAGCACAGTTATCAACATTCTCCATACTGGGTGAGCTTAGACTGCATGCATCTTGCTGTTTCAACTTATCCCTTATCCTATTCTTATCCCTTCTGGTACCTATGGAGATAGGTTTGTGTTTTGAGCCTTACCTATTCAGGGCACACTGTGCGTGACAACAGCCTTTGCCAGTATCCATACGGCCTGCACTGATAGGTGCACTCCAGTCCTAGCAGGTGGTGCATCATGTCATGCTCAGCATGTCATCCCAGACTGGCACACATTGGGTCCCCTTTGACTAACTGTGATACTTCAGTCAATTGTTGCACTTGATCATCTCATTGTCATGTTGTGGCATGCTGCTTGTTGAGGGTAGGATGTTAGTCAGGGTCCTCAGGTGTGCATATGGGACTTGGTGTTACATTACTTAACACATAGCATTCATGCCTCAGGTGGTGCTGCAGGGCTGCCTCTGTCGGATGCGCATATTACACTTCCCTGTACATGTTTGAGAGCAGGTTGTGTCAGGTTAGGCATCCCTGTTACTATATGAGTGAGTCAGAGAGGGGTATCATTCCCAAGGTTCCTACTGAGCCAATGTATGTGCTATGCGTTGCCTCTTTGCCAAGGCCAGGGCATACTGGGCACGCCTCCTTCTGCCTACTGGGGCAGGCTCAGGTTGTTCCTCCTCCGAGTCATGCTGTGCCTGTGGTGACCTTGGCAATGGTGGGGGGCTGTTTGGCCCAGCCCTATGCTGGTCCTGCTGCAGCTGTTTTCGCAAGATCATATTATGTAGCATAGCACATACCATGACAATTTGGGTACATGTAGTTGGTGTGTACTGCAAGGCTCCACCAGATGTGTCCAGACACCGGAACCGTGACTTGAGCAGCCCAAACACATGCTCTATTACATTACGTGTTTGTGCGTGTGCCTCATTATGGCGTTCCTGTTCAGGTGTGTGTGCGTTTCTGATGGGTGTCATCAGCCACGGCTCCAGTGCATACCCTGCATCCCCCACTAGGTGTCCGTGCGGGATGTCCCCATTGGCAAATGTCTGGTACAGCTGCGTCAAATGCCAGATGTGGGAATCGTGGTAACTCCCAGGACAGCCAGCACACACATTCATTATTATGCCCTGGGCATCACACACGACCTGGCAGTTGATGGAGGGGAAGCCTTTGCGGTTGAAGTATGCCCTACCCCGCTCACCGGCTGGTGCTTTGATGCGTATGTGTGTGCAGTCTATTGCACCCACTACCTCAGGGTATTCCGCTATTTGCTGGAAGAGACGCATGTTGCTGGCCAATACCTCACGGGCATTGGGGAAGTATACATGATCACCGACATGTGCTGACATGGCATCCAGGAACTGGTGCAGTACCCTGGAAGCTGATGCCTGTGATATCCCCATCATATCGCCAGTTGGTCTCTGGAAGGTACCTGTTGCTAGTAATCTTAGGCCAACACATACCTTGGTTTCCACTGGGATGGGTTCCCCTCTGTTGGTTCTGTGTGTGAGGCGTGGTCTGCACAGCTCCACTATTTGCTGCAGGAGGTCTCTGTCCACTCTATAGCGCTCTACTATCTCCAGCTCATGTAACCTGTGGTAGGTGACCCTGGGCCTGCACACTCTTCTCCGTCTCCTCACTGTGGGTTGTCTGGCACCATCTGCATTGTCACCACCCTCAGCAAGTCGCCTATGTCTCATTATGACAGCTATGGCAGCCCCTAACATTTCTGCTCTGAGTTCAGCTTTTTCAGTTTTCACTTCTGATAACTTAACACCTGTCTTGCAGTGTCTCTTGAGAGAAACATTCTGCACTGCTGTTTGCAGAGTTTTAAGTGCTGGGCTGGCCTAGTATTCTGCTTGTGTAATTGCCTGCATCTAATTGTTTTCACCTGCTAGCTCCAGCAGTATTCCCTGCTAACTTCCTACTACATCTGTTGCTTCCTTTTTTCCTTTCTGTTTCCTCAGGGTGGAGCCGTGTGCAAACCAGCAGACACACGCTCACAGTGGCTTACACGCGCGCACACATACTTACAGAGTTCAGAATCTGCTTATTTGGTTTTAAACGCGTGCACACCCGCGCACACGGTGTTAAACATCTCCCAACACGCTCCCTCATGCTGAGTCTGCCTTACACGCGCGCACACTGCCTTACACGCGCGCACACTGCCTTACTGCGGCGTGGCGCATCGCGCATACACGTCAAGCAAGAAACTTTGGTGTAGGCAACAGTGTACACCTTCCATTTCTTGACTTTCTCGTGTTTACTTAGTGGCACACCTCTTTCCTTGATATCTGTCTGACATCTGTCATGTAACTATAACCTCCAATGAAGTGCATCTCTTTCTACCATTCCCCCCTGTGATGTCACCTATCTCCTACTCTGTTCCTCCCCCATATGTAACTCTTACACTACTCAGACTGTGCTAATTTGCTATGTGATAGTGGAATTCAGTATCCTTACACTCATTTGCATCAGATTGCCTACTAATGCTTAGTTACATCGCTTAGACTCAGCTTCCCCCCTTAGCAACCACTACATGGTGGCCATGTTGGTTTTGCTCTGCTGGTCCCTCCATTGACATTCCATGTATTGCATAAAACCTACATTTGTAGGTTTGAAACCTTTGTTTTTATGTTCTATGCAGCGCAGCCCGTTTGCGTGGGGCTGCGCTGGGTTTACACATCGGCAATCGCCGAAAAAAAAAATTATATTTTTCATATATTTGCATCAGGTTACCTTGCCAATGGCCACATATTTGGCCATTGGCATGCTGCCTGTAACATATGCACCCTTTATTTGGAGCTGACATGGCTCCATTGCCGTGTTTGCAGAAACGTACTCAGTTGTCAACTGAGTACATTTCTGCAGCTAAACGGCTCTTACACGGGCTGTTTTGGGCTTCCTGGATCGCTAATCAGCCTCATTTGCATGCTATTCGGCTGCAAGTGAGTTGATTAGCTTATCCACGCCCACTCCGTGTAAGAGCCGTTTTAGTCTGACTCTTACACGGACTTTGGGCTGTTCCTGGATCGCGAAGGCTGCATGGAGTCTTACACTACTCTTAGACTCCGTGCAAGCCTTCGTGAATCCGGCCCTATTAGTCGAACACTAATAAGCATAAAGTTTAAATGTCAAATGAATGTTTCAGTGAAACGTTTTGTGGGGAAAACAACCAGTCAGCTGTCATTGGGGATTTGCCCTTTTCCCCACTGTAGTGTGATGTCAGAATTAGTATATTTAGTTAAGGGGGTTTGGACGGTATAGTCCCCATTAGAATGGGTTTTATTTGGTGATGTTTTTGTGTAATTTGCTGGGTGGGCCAACTGTTTTTTAGCCCTGGGAAAGTTTTCTCTGAAACATTAATTCGACATTTAGGGTTTCAACTTATTAGTGTTCAGCTAATAACCATTCGACTAATAGTGTTTCCGATTATATGATTTAGACCTGCCTATTCACACTTAGCCTCTATATAAAATATTCACATTCACATAAAGTTTAAAATATTTTCATTTTGCCTGAGCACTCTTTCAAATGTCTCTTGAGCTATGTTTCTAATGATTTATTTTCTAACAGTGGTTTATGACATTACCATAGCAAACTTTTCTAGTTTGCAAATTCTCTATATTTGGTAAATTCCAGTCACATGTTCTAAACATATATCTTTTCATTTCACAGTACAAAGCTTCTTTTTGTCTTTTTGTACCAAAGTAGCAAAAATGGCACCACTTTTACATATTAAAAGCACATGAACCTGTAGATCGGTCTGTCTTTTTTTCCCCAAAAATAAAGAACAAGTGTAAATATATTAGAAAAATTGCAAGGTAATGATTTTTTTTTTCTCTTTTGTCTCTCGAGTTATAAATAATTCCCTGTCTTATAGGGTCTTATCTATTTCCTCAAAAACACAGAGGGCAAGTGTAGCTATTTCTTGTCCAAAGATTTAGGTAACATGAATACCCCTGTCATATACTTTAAGTATTCTAATAATAATGTATGCATAAGTAAACTTTTTATTCAAAGACATATGATAAATTTTCCATAGTCTAATCATTGCTTACAAACTATTCGATATTTATTCCCAATGTTGTAATATTATTTTTTCAGGCCCAAATATTATTGCTAAAACTTTTAATTTGCTGCTTATTAAAAAAAAAAATTCCAGCAATGTTTTTACATTACCAAAGTCTTTTCTTTTCTCCACAATGATGGATAAACAGTCCTCCGGATTCTCAAAAGCTTGCATGGCGTGCATGATTAGTGTAAGAGGTAATGTTGGCAATATGGCAGCCGAGCGATCAATGTACGTGCTCGTTTGACGTGAGCGAGCACTCTTGCACTAGTGCTGCACTTTCCCAGCCATCATATGCAAAGTGCCCCATTTGCAGGTAAAAACCATGCAAATGAGGTAAATCTGCTATCCAGGAAGCTGGAATCAGGGCATGCAGGACTAGTGTAATATGCAGAAATGTACTTGGTTAGTAACTGAGTATGATACTGCAAAGTCCAAAACGGGGACATGACAGCTCCAAATAAAGGCTGCATATCATTGAGGAAGCATGCCAATGGCCAAGTATAAGGCTATTGGCATTGCAAACAATGCAAAACATACAAAATACAACTTTTATTATATGTCCGCTGATCAAGGCTGTTGAAGCATAGGGCAGTGGTGTGTAAACGGGATTGGTGGGGAAATAAGAAAATAAACCTAAAATAAGCAGTCTAACTAAAATCAGTATTCCGCCATGCAAGTCAATGGCAGACAGAAGACAACCTGGCCAGTGAATAGTGGTTTCTAAGGGGGGAGGCACAGTGAGACACATGTAACTATGCATTAGCAGGCAATCCTATGCAAATGAGGGGAAGGATAGTGAATCCCACTTTTCCCCAGTATGTGAGGCAGGTCCCAACAGTGTAAGAGTATGACTAGCCGAGTGCAAGACTAGGAGGTAGATGACATCATGGGTGGGTGTGTCAGGCATACTGTAAGCGGATTGGAGCCCTGTGGCTTGGGTATTCTCCTAGCTTAGCACAGCTAAGCTAGGGGGTGTGTCTAAACCTGACTAGCACTCTTTACAAAGTGTAAGCCGGTATATGCGCCGCGCAGAGGGATTTACAGGAAGATAAAAGAAGTTAAACCAGGAAACAGCAGCAGTGTACACATCTGAGAACTCTGTTTGTGCAGCACAGCCCCGGGCCCAAACAGAAGGGCAATGAGAAGGGAAATCAGCAGGAGGAAGGTAATCAAGGAGAACTAGCATAGCTGGCAGGTGAAATGTATCAGAATCAGCCAATAACACAGACAGCAGACCAGCCCAGAACACTACTATAAACTAAGCAAACACCTTTCCCACTGTTTTTTCAAACACTCTACACCACCGGTGTATACAAGCGGGGAAGCTTTAACAAACAAACCTACAAAATGAGAAGGGCTGCAGCAGGCAACATAGAACAACATGTGCAAGAGGCTGAGGGTGGTGAGGATGTGCATGCTGCCTAACAACCTACAGTGAGGAGACGGAGAAGAGTGTACAAACCCAGGGTAACCTACCAGGGGCTACATGAGCTGGAGATAGTGGAGCATTATAGGGTGGACAGAGACATCCTACAGCAAGTAGTGGAGCTGTGCCAGGCACACCTGACACGCCAAACTGACCAAGGGCGACCCATCCCAGTGGATACCAAGGTATGTGTAGGCCTAGGTATACTAGCCACAGGTACCTCTCAAAGCACAACTGGGGATAACATGGGGCTTTCACAGGCATCAGCATCCAGAGTATTCCACCAGCACATGCCAGTGAGCATGTATATTTCCTCAACAACCATGAGGTGTTGATCAGCAATATGCGTCTCTTCCACCAAATAGCAGAATATCCTGGGATAGTGGGTGCTATAGACTGCACACACATATGCATCAAAGCACCACCTGGTGAGCAGGGTATGGCCTACATCAACTGCAGGGGCATCCCCTCCATCAACTGACAGGTTGTATGTGATGCCCAGGGCATTATAATGAATGCGTGTGCTGGCTGCCCTGGAAGCTATGATGATTCCCACATATGGCATCTGATGCAGCTGTACCAGAGATTTGCCAATGGGGACAACCCCTACAGTCACCTAGTGGGGTATGCTGGGTACACACTGGAGCCGTGGCTGATGACACCCGTCAGAAATGCACACACACCTGAACAACAATGCCATAATGAGGCACACGCACAGGCCAGACATATAATAGAGCATGTGTTTGGGATGCTCAGGTCATGTCATGGTTCTGGTGTCTGAACACATCTGGTGGAGCCTTGCAGTATTCGCCAGCTGCATGTACCCAAATTGTTATGGTATGTGCAATGCTACACAATATGATCCTGTGGAAACAGCTGCAGCAGGAACAGCATGGGGCAGGGCCACAAAGCCCCCCACCATTGCCAAGGCCTGCACAGGAACAGAGTGACTCAGAGGAGGAAGAACCTGGGCCTGCCCCAGTAGGCAGAAGGAGGCATGCCCAGTATGCCCTGTCCTTGGCAAAGAGGCAACGCATAGCACATGCACTGACACAGTAGGGTCCCAGGGAATGACACTTCTCTCCGACTCGCACATACAGTAAAAGGGATGCCAAAAATGACATTACCTGTGCTCAACCATGTATAGGGAGTGTACTATGTGCATCCAACATAGGCGGCCCTCCAGCACCATCCGCAAGTCTGGCACACCCACAAGGTAAGTAAATCAACTTACCAATTGCCAAATGGAGTAGAATGTGTTGTCACCCGTAGCTATGGTATGGATGTTTGCATGCAAAGAGAATTGGGTGGCTGAATGTTACGGCAGCAGACAGTAGACACCCATAGTGGCATCCTGACATGTGTAACACATACTGGAGTTACCATAGTAGCCAGTACTACACAGGGTGACAAAAACCACTTTAGGAAATGTGCTGTGCGAAATGTGTGTCCATATGACCCACACATGCCAGTCAGGATGGTTCAGATACCCAACAACAGTTGCAGCCAGCAGGACAGGTTGACACAAACCCAAACAGGACCTGTGCAATGGCCCCAGAATGATGGCTAGGGTTAACCCCACCCCCAGGCCTACACAGACAGACCACAGCAGGGCAGGCAGTGGGATGCCAGTTCTGAAGTGTAGGATGTCAGACAGTAATATATGGCAACCAAAGCCATGATCTGTAGTACACTGGTGTGCCTCTAGACAGCATGATAGTTAGCAATACAGAAGGAAATGGAGTACAGGACATACTAGTACAGTCATTTAAAATGTGTACAAGTGTCACTTGTGCCCCCCATCCTACATAGCAATGTAATGACAGTCAGGTGTGCCCCCACTCCCATGTAGACATGTAGAAACAGTCAGGTGTACCCCTACCCCCAATCCAGCATAGAAATGTAGTAACAGTCAGGTTTGCCCCCCCCATCCTATGTAGAAATGTAGTAACATGCATGAGTAGGTATAATACGAGTGGAGCAGAGATGCCCAGAGGTGGCCAAGGTAGCAGGATAGGTTGTAGCATGTGCACAATATGCAGGTCTGAGTGTGTTAGGATGGTGTGTGTTTCATATTGTGTGAGAGTGGTCAGTATGTATGCATGTTAAGGTAAGACCTGGTGGCCATAGCCCAGTACTGCTGATGACAGGGACAAGCCCTCACAACTGCAGTGCCAAGGACAATCCCCACCAGTATAACACCAGCTAGCAGTAAGCCAATGTAAATGTATGGTGGTAATATGTGTCATCATCTGAAAGACTGACATGGTATGGCTGTTGAGCTAGATATAAAAGCAGTACACATGGGAAAATACCCCAGACATACAGTATACATTGTATCACTGTAGTACGGAATATCAGTGATGTCTGCCCGAACACCTGGAGATCACAAAGGAGGTAGGACTGATGTATTGGGAAACAGTTGGTGTACCTGCACCTGTCAGCATACCTGGAATGCCCCATGCATATCTGTGTGTCAGATGCAAGTATTGTCCATAGCACACATGCACCCAGCTCACACAAACACCACCCACAGGTACATATCTGGCCATATCCCTGCTGTGGGGAATGGGTACAGTATGATCCCTCCTGTATATGGCAATAGTGGAAGAATGCAGCATGCAGTGCAGGAGTCCCATGCATGTGTGTCCCTAGCTGTACGTAGCACCCTGCCAGCATCCATACTACCTGATCAAGACTGATAGAAAGAATTTGCATGAACACCTATCACACCTACCATGTCACCCCAGGGGAATATACTGTATGGTGGTCTGTGACTATAGGCCTGACAGAATGCAATGGCCTGCCACATGTGGCCTGCAGCAACACCTAATTCCCCACAGGCCTCTCCCTGTGTCTCACACATACTCCCAATGCATGTTAAGTCATGGGCACCCAAATAAAACCATAACACACACCACATAAGCCATATGCAAGGCCATGTGGACAAACCACAGTAACATGTCCACCATGTCCCAATGCATGAACTGTGGACCAACACCAAAACACAGCTGTGATGAGGTGATAATCTTAAGGAAAGTATCAGACAATGTATGCATAATGTATGGAAGAGGATATAATAATGGGGGGAGGGGTGGGAGCATGGGCAGCATGGAATATGCAGGGTCTGACACCAAGCTGTGTGCCCACAC
Source organism: Protopterus annectens (assembly GCF_019279795.1). Taxonomy (NCBI): domain Eukaryota; kingdom Metazoa; phylum Chordata; order Ceratodontiformes; family Protopteridae; genus Protopterus; species Protopterus annectens. The sequence goes on from NC_056735.1 coordinate 79,596,623, forward strand.
TATCCCTGGCTGCAAACACATAAATGGATGGCTACACACCTGTCCATACACCACAATAGGGTAAATGTCCTGACCCATGGCCCGTCTTTGGGCAACCTCCGTGAATCTGTACAGCTGACAGCAAGATGATCCCATACTGTCTTGTTAATGGATGTACAAGTATGGGATCCCCCGCCAGCACTCTGCTAAGGTGCTGAACCAAATACACAGACCCAGCAGCAAGTGTCTGCAGCTCCCCCTCCAGAATGGCATAACTTACCATGAATACATAGGTGTCTGCCTACAATACCGGACACAGCTTCAGTCACCCTTGTCTCCCAAGGCAGCACTGTGAGCAAGAATGTCCACCTGGCAGTACATGATGACAGAAAACATCACTGTGTATAACAGTACACATGTCTGAATATCTCTGCTAACAGCGATACCATGCAGCTGAAGCAGCACAGACACAATCACCTAAAGTACACACTATCCCCTGCACAGTTTGTCCCCATATTGCCAAATGATCGATGGATACCCAGCAGAAGCACATTGCTACCTGTAGGTGTACAACACAAAGGTCAACACTGGAGTACAAACTACCTGGAATTGATACACACATTCTATACAGAAGGGCATACTGGGCATGCTCACACACTTAGAGAAATGAAGGCAATGTCAGTCAACAACATACTGAAAGGTCATACTGGGCATGCTCACACACATAATCAAATGAAGCCAATGTTTGAAAACAACAGTGGACCAGACATATTTGGCAGTAGCAGATGTTAGTGCAGACACTCCTCAGTATGCACCACTCATGCTTTGCACACACAGTGGATAGGAATACATGCATATATCCAAGGACAATACACTGTAATAAGCCAAAAGTACAAGTACATAGATGTGTGGAAGAGAGTGACTGTGACAAGGAGCCAACCATTATGAGGCTTGTCCACCCAGCACACAGTTAAATGACTACAACCACATGATGTTCAGATGTCACTCACTGTAGACATTAGCCACCTGTATCTCTCAGCATTATGGATTATGTGGTGCAAGTGCTAGCTGTGCAACATGACTGTACAAGGAAGTAGTCATCTAGCAGCTGTACACAAGTATCTGTGGAATATAACCCTGTGTGTGTCCACATGTGGTGTGTCAACTTCTAGATGAATGGGTTATAGCCCATGCACACACACTGCCCTCCCCATAGCCCTACTATGACAAACCCGCTGAGGTCTTCCAGTTTGAAATACACCCTTGGGAAAAATGTAGCCCAGTAATCTCCGTAGCGCATTCCATAACTGCATACTGTTGTAGTGTGATAAAGTAGCTAGGTAGGTGTTCTAACCCCAGACATGGCAGCTGTGTGTGTGTCAGTGTGCATGTCTGCATAGAGAGGAATGCTTTTTATGGTAGCCACACTCCTTACAATTCTCATAGTCTACTTTGTCAAGGCTGCTGATGTCACCCACCTAGAAAAACACCTCTGGGAAGGTTGTAACCCAGTGTCCTATAACTATTTACTGCTGTAGAGTGATAAAGTAACTAGGTAGGTGTTCTAACCCCAGACGTGGCAACTGTGTGTGTCAGTGTGCGTGTCTGTCTATGTAGAGACCAATGCTTTTTACAATAGCCACACTCCTTGCAATTCCCATACTTGACTTTGGCAAGGCTGCTGATGTCACCCACCTAGAAATACACCTCTGGGAAGGGTGTAGCCCCGTTATCTCCATAGTGTGTCCCATAACTGCGTACTACTATAGAATGATAAAGTAGCTAGGTAGGTGTTCTAACCCCAGACGTGACAACTGTGTGTTAGTGTGTGTTTGTCTGTCTCTGTCTGTGTAGAGAGCAATGCTTTTTATAGTAGCCACACTCCTTACAATTCCCATACTCAACTTTGGCAAGGCTGCTGATGTCACCCACCTAGAAATACACTTCTGGGAAGGTTGTAGCTCAGCAATGTCTGTAGCGCGTCCCATAACTGCGTACTGCTGTAGAGTGATAAAGTAGCTAGGTAGATGTTTTAACCCCCAATGTGGCAACTGTGTGTGTGTTAGTGTGCATGTCTGTCTGTCTGTGTAGAAAGCAATGCTTTTTATGGTAGCCACACTCCTTACAATTCCCATACACAACTTTGACAAGGTTGCTGATGTCACCTACCTAGAAATACACCTCTGGGAAGGTTGTAGCCCAGAAATCTCTGTAGCGTGTCCCATAACTGCATACTGCTGTACAGTGATAAAGTAGCTTGGTAGGTGTTTTAACCCCAGATGTGGCAACTGTGTGTGTGTGTGTTAGTGTGCGTGTCTGTATGATTCTGACTATCTAGAGAGCAATGCTTTTTAGGGTAGCCACACTCCTTACAATTCCTAAACTCAACTTTGGCAAGGCTGCTAATGTCACCCACCTAGGAATACAACTCTGGGAAGGTAGTAGCCCAGTAATCTCCATAGTGCATCCTGTAACTGCATACCGCTGGATTATGATTTAGAACTCTGGCAGGGTTCCCTCCCCACCCATGGCAATTCTGGATGTTTTGTGTGTGCCCATGTCTGTATATGGAGCAATGCATTATAGGCTAGTCAGTACATTTCAGAAGGCCCACTTTGGCAATCCAGCTGATGTCATTCTTTGTGAAATACAGCTTTGGGGAAGGAGCTCCCTAGTAATCCCTGTGGTGCATCCTATAACAGCTCCATGCTGTAGTGTGGTGAGGGGATCTATACCCACACATGTCAGTCATGGATGTTTTGTGTGTGTCTCACTGTCTGTGTAGGGAGCAATGCATTTTAGGGTAGTCACCCATGGTACATTTCAAATGGCCTACTTTGGCAATCCAGCTGATGTCATTCATTGTGAAATACGACCGTGGGGTAAGAGTACTTCAGTAATGTGCATGGTGTGTACTATAACTGCATAGTGCTGAGGTGTAAAAACTAGTTAGGTAGGGGATCTACTCCCAGACATGACAGGTGTGCGTGTGCATGTGTTCATATCCTGTGTAGAGGTGATTGTGAGCGTGTGACACCTGTGGCCAATGTGGAGTGGGTTTTGCATATGTCTTATATGACGGCCCTACTACCATCATTCAGGGATAACAGATGTGAAATAGATGAGAGGCTGGGGTGCAAAGCCATACCCATACATGTGACATCAAGGCCAGGCAATCACATTTAGCAACCCCAGTATTACCCAGAGCACACTCTCAACCCATGTCTCATACGCACATACATGCCTAGGCAACAGCCAATATGTGGGTAGTACACTGCATACTGGCCACTGATAGTAACTATGGAGTGATAGCAGTGGGGTACAGAAGGCATGTCCCCTGTCCATCTGTCCAATATACACATACATGCTGACAGTCCTCCTCCCTGACATTCCCCAATGGAAACCTGCACCACCTGTGATGCCATCACATGTGTCCCACAATGGACATACCATGCCTGACAGCATGCCCTGTATGGACAGTTGCCACTGACACCAGGGTATGCTGTTAGCATGCTATCAATGTAGGTGCAGGTAAACCTGGTGCCCATTATTGGTCCTCGCCACAGAGGCAACACTGGCACATATGATGGTAACCTGTGTTCACAACATGGGCCAGACAGCCCAGGTACAGTTCCACATGTCACTGTACATGCATGTGGGAGGTGTGCACATCCCAGACACCGTCCATGTTATGGGGTAAGGAACACATACATGGCAAGTGATTCACAGCATTGGCCACACAAAATAGTCACCCAGGTGACTGGATGGGGGATACAGTACCCACCTGTGTGGGCAACAGTGGAAACTACAGCCTGAGACACAATGCAGACCATTGCCATATGGCCTCATGCCAAGGTATACCCATCGCCTACCCTTGTATAGCCTGCTGCCACAGTCAACCACCACACACCTGTGCAGACATGCACCCATGCAGGTCAGTACTGGCACCCTGTGTGTTTATCTGTGTGTTGTATGGTGCGTATGTTCACAGCCACACTCACTACAACCCTCATGTGCATACAGAACCCCCATGTACATACAGAAGCATGCTGTCAGATGTCAGACACCTCCTCATACCCTTTGCCCATACAACCTCCGTATGACCCATGTGGTGCATGTGGTACCAGCACAGTGATGTGTTGTGGTAATCCCGCTACTGATGAGTTGTACCCCTGGCCCTGCCAAGTGTGTTGATGTGTGCGTGTCCCTGTGATAGTGTGGCTGTGTTGACGCTGACACCTGTTCATGCTGACAGGCATGTGTACATCACCTACCATATAGCTACCGTATCTCTGTTGCAGATGTCATGCACCATCACAGATATTTTCTGAGAGCTCCAAAACAGGTAACCCATGTGAAGCATCCAATAACTGCATCGAACTGTGAATGCAGTACATAGTTGTCAGGGGTTTGATACCCTGTGCTGGTAGGTGTGTGACACAAACAAGCTGCCATTTTACTCCCCCACTCCTCCCTAACATGTCTTTGCCTCTGTTTGCCTCTCCCACTCCCTCTCTGGTGGATGTGGAGACCTACACCAGCTTTGCTTAGGCTGCAGCATGTGTATTTTAAGTGATGCTCATGATCAGCTGATAGTTTCTGCATGAGTCACAGCCTTCCCCTAGCTGATTGCATGTGGAATAGCTGTGGTAACATTCCCATAGCCAATTGCATAGAAATGCACTCCAATATCTAGGAACATCATGTTGGTGTTGGCCCTTGTCATTCACTGTGAGCAGGAACTAGATCTGTTGGTTGGCAACCAGCATCTGCGATGGATTGGGAATTTACCTTTAACAACATACACTGTGGAAACAGGGCAACACACAGGAGGGAGGTGTGCCTGACCCGCCTACAGACTGTAAGTGCTGCTATACTGCATGTGGCGTACTGCTGGTTTAACAGTGTGCGTGTGTGGATATGTCTTTCCTACATGTCTCCATACCTGCCATGTCAGTTCCATGTTTATGTGGAATCCCCATCTGCAGGGTCATCTGCAGACTGGGCAGTGTGTGGTGCCATTGGTTTCATGTATTACCAATGGAGCATATATCTGTGGACTGCAGATGGTAGTGTGAGGATTGCAGTCTGTAGATGGTGAAAGCCATGACAGTTACTGGTGTCTTATCCCTCATAGGACATATGATGCCACAAATCCTGTTACAACAGTAAATGTATGAGGTTATCACAGCAACATGTCATTATTGGCCCTGTGTATGTGCTGCCAGCCACAACTCTGCCAAACTAGGTACATATGTCATGCATGACGTGGTGCGTATATGCTGTACACCATAATTAGTGTCATCATACCTGCTAACAAGCCAGTGAGATATCAGACCGCCCCACATATTATGTACAGTAGGGGTTATATTTGATGACATAACCTGGACATTCTGTGGATGTTTGTACAGTCCTATGTGTGTGTGTGAACATCAGTGTTACAGACAGCAGGTAGCATTAACTTCTACAGGAGAACCGGCACACTCAGGGCAGCTACATATGTGTAGGAGGTTCAGGAACTACAGACAGAGTGTGAGTAGAGCTGTGTTATGCTTTGTATAGTACTGGTGTTACATACTAATTTACCTTGGAATGCAGTCTGTCTGCATAGCCCTCAATTGTGGGCCTATCCTTGTGGCCAGAGGTGTGCCTGACATGTGTTGTCTGTCCACCGCACAAGTCCTGTGTCTGATATCCCACTGGCAGTGTGTGTGTGAAGTGCTATCAGTACATGACCTACATATCAAGCTTTGCACATATGACATGCTGTGGGGGGTGCTCTATAGTGGGCTGTGAGTATATCATGCTGCCATTGCTGCCATCAGTCCACGTCTGTTGTATCCCCCACACATATGGTGGGGCTGGGGCCATATATGTGCGGGCTTCACCTACACAATACGTGTGTGCTCTTATGCACTCCAGAGGCCAGTGTATGTAACAGTGGTATATGGCCCTGCACTATTGAGTCTGGGGGGAGCACCATAAATGACCTAGACTGTTAAATATGTGGAGGTATCAGGGATGAGCTGCCATAAGGTATCTGGATGCAAAGTGCCGTATACTTCACCTATATGCACATCACGTACATATATTCGGTTACTGCAAGCCTACTGCCACCTGCCAGATGAACTCTTCTGTTTGTCAGTGTGCATGTGATGGTGTCAGTTATGCCTTGTTATGTCAGAGTTACAACCCATGTGGTCACATGATGTCTTTATCTCCCACTGCTGTTGTACAGAGTGTAGGTAGCGACTGCTGAACTATACACCTGCATTACACACTGTTGATCATTTGGTATCCTGTGGCCCAGTCAGTCCTCACTACTGTACAAATCTAAGGACTTGGCCTGGACAGCGACGGTTGTGAACCTTTCATTAGTATAACTGTTTCACGGTTGCATTGCTCTGTTTATATGGATATCACTGTCTGAACAGCTTTATGAGATGGCATGTAGAACTGTAATAGTACAGAATGAAAGGGATTCCATTTCTGCAAACCTGTGTGTGGAGTTTTCCCAATGACCTCTCTGGGGGTATATGTTGCAGGCAGCAGTCGTCATTTGTATGGGTGGCCCATACTGTGTCCAGTTGTTCAGGGGTTAGCTGTAGGCAGAGTGGCTGTTCCATATTGTGTGCACCGACTACATATTTATCCTACTGTACATATATCTGCGTGTGTATGTGTAGTCATATGTATATCCATATATATATATATATATATATATATATATATATATATATATATATATATATATATACATATATAGGTATGTATATATACGCTGTAAACACAAAAAAGGAGCTACTGAAGCCACTAGCAATAGTCCAAAACACGCTGGTACTTAACGTATAAGCAGTTTATTAAAACAGACAACGTTTTCGTCACTCCTCTCGAGTGACTTCTTCAGAAAGTAAGAACAGTTACACAAATGTAGTCGTATTTAAAAAATCCGGCTCTGAGCAGCATGATTGCATAACCAATCAGCTTAATTAAGATACAAGCATAAGTAAATTTAAAGCACCACAGGTTGAATTGTCGGTGTGCACAAACACAAAACAAATAACCTATGTAATAAAAAAATAAAATGATGAAAATATACAATGAACTAAGAATTTCATCTATAACATATAAACACTTCATTAAAGTAAACTGATCTTTATAAGGTTATCTTAAAAATGTAAAGTGTTTTGGACTATTGTTAGTGGCTTCAGTAGCTCCTTTTTTTGTGTTTACAGCATTTGTCTACTTTACTTTAATTAGGTATATAGGTATATATATATATATATATATATATATATATATATATATATATATATATAAATATATATGTATCTGCATATCTGTGTTTGTGTATCTGTATCCTGGGGATGTTGCTGGCTACCACAGTTTACATTAACTATGGGAGGCAGACTGTACTGCATGACATGTCAGCAATACCAGCCTGACATCATACAGGTGGGATGTTGTACTCTTAACTTCCTGTGCCCATATCGTGTCAGGTCCTGGTTATGGGATCTGCAACACTTAGTAGTGTATTGCGGGGCGAATGAGTTTGGCCATGGGGGGGGATGCCTAGCTGTACAAGCCGTATAGTGTGTGGGGCCTCTCAACTCCAGTAACGGTGCATGTGGACATATGTGTGTTTGGTAATCTATATGTCTATATGTACTGATATAGATATATATATATCTACTGACATATATGTAACTATGTCCGTATATACCTACATAGTTGTATATCTGCATACACATACATAACGTGCTGTGTATATGTAGACATATAGGTGTAGACACATATATGTGTCGATGTAGCCATTAGCATGTATATATGTCCATATATAGGAATATATATGTATATAGTGTTAGAAAGCTATATATATATATCTATATATATATATATATATATATATATATATATATATATATATATATATATATCTATATATATATATATATATATATATATATATATACATATATATATATATATATCTATATACATATATATATATATATATATATATATATATATATATATGTATATAGATATGTTGTAGCAATGTAGATATTAATATATTTACACACAGATACATCTAGATGATGCTATACATTCTCTATACAGTTGCATGACTGGATTGGATGATATGTTTCATATATTGCCCTGACTTTATACAGTTTTAGTGGCCTACTGTTAGACTGTTGTAGCTGGGTTGCGGAGGGTCCTGGGGTAAAGAACTGCATGTGCTGGATATTGCATTGCACAGCATATCTGTTATGGCTGTGGTGGGGGGGGCATAACAATCATCACCAGGTTTCCATCATTTGTGCCCCCACCTCCATAAACTGTGCACAGGGACAGTTAATTTGTGGTGGGGGTTCTGGTTGTTATTCCTATCTGGTGCTGCAATTCACACATCTATCCGTATAAATATATATATATATATATATATATATATATATATATATATATATATATATATATATATATATATATATATATATATATTTATTTATATCTAAATATATGTGGACATATTTATCCACCCACCTAAATACCACTGATGTGATATGCTATATGTGTGAGTCATACATTTATATGTAACTGTGTATCTCTCTACATTTACAGATCTATAACTGTCCATATGTCCATGCACGAGTGGCTCACAATATTGACCTGTCCCACATTCATCTAGCCAATTGACATGGATGATGTCAGGCATGTGGTCAGTCAGGAATGCCGATACATTACAGTTGCAGACATCATGTTGTTCAGATTATGTGTAATACAACAGATCACTGTTTAACTAGCAACGTTTTACATGTATATGAACAATATTTCACATTTGTCCAGATATGTACCCCACTTTTGTCACACTGTGTCCACAATGTTTTCAATAAGAGGTGGAGTGTTGTGATATTAGTACAATTCCCCTTATGCAGATTGACTGTGCTGCATGATATATCTGGGAATACAGGGGAAGTCTGTATATCCGACATGGTGTAGTGTTAATTTACTATGATTGTGGTATGCAGGGTTCTGACTTGGGGCTATGCAGTGGCTGTCAATTATGTTGCAGGGTTGAGCAAGGGCGGTGGGATGTAGGGTGATTAAGGCACTTGTAAGCAGTTGTGAGCGTGTTTGCATGATGGTATGCATCACCAACTGCAGTTAACAGCCAGTTACACCAGGTTTGCCGCAACATTGCTTACTTTGTGTACATAGTGCTCACCGTCACGCAAACATAGTCCTCCGGTTACGTATGCCTACAGATAGTTTGCATCAGATTTGCTGAGCCTGGAACCGTAAACTCGCTTACTAGTGCTGACATATGCTTACAACAGCTTATTGCTGCTTAATCTAACTATTGCTGTATGCATTATGGTACCAACACCTCACATGTGCATTTCCTGCAGTACTCCTGTTGATATATATATATATATATATATATATATATATATATATATATATATATATATATATATATATATATATATATATATATATATATGGCTGCAGTACTCCAGTTCATGTATATATCTTATTCCGTGGGTTATGCAACATACATATTACCCATAACATGGTTTGCCATGGGAAATGGTATGTCCCAGTACCTTCCCTGTGTTACCCCCTCCTTTCTCGCTGAAATCCACGGACTGGTCCAATTAGAACGTGTTCATCCAACCCCGGCATGCCTCGGTCCATAATGTTGTATCCATCATCCCCCCCCCCCCATTCCCCCTCCACATCAGTCATCCTTCCTACAGTTTCCAGCCTAATCTAACCACACCACTACACATTGCCCACTCTATACTTCTCGAGACCCTTCGCATATGTTATCTCAACCCATGGATCTTCAGGCTTCCCACACATGTAGTCCGCGAACATATATTACCGTCTTTGCTTACTTTTGATGCATGGTATGTTACCCCAAGGACTCTTTTTGGCAGACGTTTGGGGTCATCATCCCAGGGACGGATGCATGTTTGTTTAAGAGTAGACTTAGCAGGGTGACACTGTTTCTCTCGCTGGTAGTATCCTACCAGTAGTCTGGGAGCCAGTGCTGTGCTACGCTTAGCAGTGCATATTATTAGATTTGCATGATATTTGCCTTTTGGCAATGATTTCCCCTTCACCACTTGTTATATATGTGTCATGTATCCTCGACACATGTGTACGTACACTGTATGGGGTCCTGGGAACTTCTACACTTTATTACAATAACACCTCACATCTGGACTTACTGCAGTACTCCAGTTCACATATGTATGTTCTGTAGTCATTTATGGCACATATGACTGTACAGTGATGCCTTTCACAGGTTCAGTTTGGTTATACTATGGTGAGGACATGTTTACTACTACCCCATTCTTCTGTACGTCTGTTATGGCTTCGTGGATAGCTACTGGGACTATGGTGTATAGTGTCCTGGGTTCGTGACCTGCATGGCTGTTTTTCCGGGCTGACAAAGGCCCATTGGATACAGAGTGATTAAGGCATTCTAAAGCAGTTGTAAGGCCTTACACCCACTTACTAGTGCGTACATATGCCTACTATTGCCTATTTGTGCTTACACCTGCTTACTAGTGCCTTATTCCATCTGACATCACATGTGCATTTCTTGTGTTACTCTGGTTCATATATATTAGCTATTTAGTGGGTTTTGCAACACAAATATTGGTTATAACATGCTTTGCTATGTAAAATAGACTGTGCTACAGTGGGACCCGAACCGGGAATGCCTGATCATTGGTCGGATGCTCTACCCACTAAACTATTGTTGTTCTGCTTCATTTGCATATTTCTACCATATTGTAATACCCATGTTTCCTTCCCTCAGTCCCTGAGCTCTACGTGCACAGCATCCATCCATTCTCCAGTTGCTAGCCCAGTCATACCATACCTCCACACATTTCCCTCTCTGCTCGTGTCGGTACTCCTCTATTATACTGTCTCAACCCAAGCTTCTGCAGGCTCTTC
>NC_056735.1:79912578-80047578 GCF_019279795.1 Protopterus annectens
AGATAGTCCGGAGTGTGTCAATGTTTTTCTTGGAGGTAGAGGCAAAACTTGGGAGCCCATATTCAGGTTGAGGTAGGAGAACTCCTGTGCCAAGGGCTGCTCTGGCTAGTTAGGGTAGAAAAGGGGAGATCTTTTTGGCCCAGATGTGGAGGGACTCTATTTTGGCTCTCATTTTGTCCTTGTAGAAATTAAAGTTTAGTGACTGATCAAGCTATAGACCTTGGTATTTGAAGGTGGAATTTGTCTCTATAGAATGGTTGCACAGGTCAAACACAGTTAAAGAGTTAGGTGATTGGCAAATGTTCTGTGGAGTTCCAAAAAGCATAGCTTTGGTCTTGGTGGGATTGAGAAGTAGTTTATAGTTTATAAGCCATTGGTGGAGCTCATGTAAGTCTGAATGGATTTGCCATTGAATGTTAGTGTGAGAGTGACCTGATCGGTAAATGACCAGGTCTTCAGCATAGAGAATAAGTGGGTGAGGGGGAAGGTCACAAAGAAGTTTGTTAATGAATATGTGAAAGATGAAGGGGAAATAATGAATCTTTGTGGTCCACCTTTGGTAATAGGTGGAGGTTCTGATTGGCAGGATCCTATTCTAACTCTGAAGTGTCTGTCAGTGAGGAAGTTTTTAAACCAAAGAACATCTTTACTGACACAGATTTCAAATAGTTTGTTTTGGAGATGATAGTGAGGTCAAATGCCTTTCTCAAGCCTATAAACAGGGCACCTGTAAGGAGGCCACTATCAGAGTTTATCAAGATGTCATCAGTTAGGAACAAAAGTCTTGTCATAATACTTTGTTCAGGCCAGAATCCATGTTGTTTGAAGGAAATCATGTGCTACTGCCCGATATAGAGGGAGAGCTGGGTGTAGAGCATGTGGTACTGCTGGATATAGAGGGAGAGTAGGGTGCAGAGTGGGTGGTACTGCTGGATATAGAGAGAGAGTTAGGTGTAGAGTGGGTGGTACTGGTAGATATAGAGGGAGTGTTGGGTGTAGAGTATGTGGTACTGCTGGATATAGAGGGAGAGTTTGGTGTAGAGCATCTGGTACTGCTGGATATAGAGGGAGAGTTGGGTGTAGAGTGGGTGGTACTGTTGGATATAGAGGGAGAGTTGGGTGTAGACTGGGTGGTACTGCTGGATATAGAGGGAGAGTTTGGTGTAGTGCAGATGGTACTGCTGGATATTGAGGGAGGGTTGGGTGTAGAGCATGTGGTACTGCTGGATATAGAGGCAGAGTCGGGTGTAGAGCAGGTGGTACTGCTGGAAACACAGAGAGAGTTGGGTGTATAGCAGGTGATACTGCTGGATATAGAGGAAAAGTTGGGTGTAGAGTATGTGGTACTGCTGAATATAGAGGGAGAGTTGGGTGTAGAGCAGCTGGTACTGCTGGATACACAGAGAGAGTAAGGTGTAGAGCAAGTGGTACTGCCGGATATAGAGGAAGAGTTAGGTGTAGAGCAGGTGGTACTGCTGAATATAAAAGGAAAGTTGGGTTTAGAGCTGGTGGTACTGCTGAATTTAGAGGGAGAGTTGGGTGTAAAGCAGGTGGTACTGCTGGATATAGAGGGAGAGTTGGGTATAGAGTAGGTGGTACTGCCAAATATAGAAGGAGAGTTGGGTTTAGAGCGGGTGGTACTGCTGGATATAGAGGGTCAGTTTGGCGTACAATATATTTTCAAGACATTTGCCCAGAATTGGGAGGATAGATATTGGATGGAAGTTAAAGGTATCTTTTGAGCTGGTTTGCTTTGTAATTGGTTTTATTAGGGCAGTGTCCAAATCAGTGGATTCATGTTTTGTGTGACACATAGATTATCTATATGGGTTTGAGGAAGAGCTAGATGCTCTCTGCAGTGGTATATGAACCAGGGGTTTATGTTGCCAGATCCAGGAGGGTTGTCAGTGAAAATATTTTCCAATAGATCAAAGAATTCTGTGGGAGATACACATTTGAAATTGAAAAAGGGGATGAATGGTTGTGGGGTGGGCAATGCATGATCTGTTGTAGGTCTGGACTTTATTGATGGAAGATTGTTAAATTCTTCAAGCAAATCCTCTGGAGAAAACTTTGCTGTATACCACACTGAACAATGTTTTCTTGACAGGGTATCAGGAGATGTTTTTCTGTAAGTAAAACTCTTTCCAAAAGTGTTTGAGGAAATATAAAAGGGTAATTTGTTTCTCTGATTAGAGATTTCTTTTTTGCTTTCTGATGGACTTCTTGGCTATGTTACATAAGACCATAAAGGAGATGAGGTTGTCAGTTATGGGAGGGGGGGGGTCTTTTTCCATTATTGTCATGCTTTATCTTTTGGAGGTAAAAGATGTTCATGTTCGGTGGAATGTCATTTAGTTTTGGTGGGTTTATAAAGCCTGAGCTAAGTGGGAATAATTTGTCTTGCATCTGGAGTAGAAAGTTGGTTAGGCTTACAGCTGCTGCATTAGGGTCATGTAAGGAGATTGTATGGTTCCAGTTGTGGACTGTGACTGTGGGAAAGGCTCTGAGTTTGTCTATATTTGTGCTAATCTGGTTTATCGCAAAATACATACAGTTAAACATTATAAGATTAATTGACTTCGAAGTAAACTTGAACTCAGGATAAAGATTAAAGATCTGCTTAACTTTGAAAGACAGAGTTCTTACCCTCTTACTCCAAATGCCAAGATACCGAATAGGGAAGACAGTTTAATTCCAAAGAAAAAGTATGGTTTGTATGGGCTTAACTATTCAACAACAGAGAAAAACAGCTCCACCCTTCAGTTGTACTTGTTCACAAATGATGTGCATAGAGTCTTACTTGTTTCAGCTTAATTTAATCACATATGCATTTCTCTGAAGAGGCCAGTCAGGCTTTCTATGAATGAATATGCAGATTTTCCTGTCAATCTACTTTGAAAATGCTACAGTTCATTTATTGTCAACTCTTCATTGTTTCACTGGTCACTAAAATTACAGCTCATATTCTAACAGTATTGACTTCTGCCAGGGAACAAACCTCAAAAGGGCTGTCAAGCCTTTATTTTCACCTTTAGGTTCTTTGCTGACTTTCTTCCATTTGAACATAAAATGTTTTTATCTTAAAAGTCAATAAACTTGGGGGGGGTGGCTATCTGAGTACAGCACTTATTTTTAGCCCTGAAAAAACTATTTAGACAAGAATTAGCCTGCAATTTTAATAAAATCTTATTAGTAATCATGCATACTTCAAGACTACAAATTTTGCTGAACTTATTTTAAGAAATGTCTGTCAAATTATTTGAGATTTACTCTGAAGAAATATGAATGGTGCCAAGCTTTCTCAAACTGATTCAGCATTGAGGAGAGAGCTACAACTGGTGTTCTCTACTTTACAGACACTATCCTTAAAAATGGTTGATTTTCAACAAAAACTGGAAAATCTAAGGGAGAACAGCTCAACAGAAACTGAAGCCTTCATGGAACTTTTCCAACAGTATCAGAACAAAATAATGAACATGGAAACAGCATTACCTGATAATGATGGGAGACTTAAAGAAGATAAATTACACACTGATTTTCTCCTTAAGCAAAACACATGGTTACTGAATAAGGTGGATGATCTTGAACACCATGAGAATAGGTATAACATTCGAATTTTTGGGCTGCCGTAGAAAACCGAAGGTGAGGACATTATTTCTTAACTGAACTCTTGGATTCCTAAAATATTAGATTTACAGGAAGCCTTCTCCTATGGAATAGAGAGAGAGCTCATAGAGCAATTGGTAAGCCAGCACCTACTTGTTCTTCAGATGCACTAAGATCTATTGTTACAAAATTTCTCTCTTATTTAGACAAGGAACTGCTGTTAAAAACTGCTTGGAGGAAAGCCCCTTTAAAATGTAACCAGTCATATCAGGTTTGATAATGACTGTTCTGCTAAAGTTTTAGATATGAGGAAAAATGCTGGCCACTGGTTAAACTTTCAGTACAAGAGAACATCAAAGCACAAATAATGTGTCCTGAAAAAAATTAAAAAGCATCTCTCTAGTGGAACAAGAACCTTCAGTAACTTAGATGGAATATCTATCTTCATAACAAACAACACATTAATCACTCGTCCTGAAGTCATGGGCTGCTCTTTATCTTCTGTAAAGAGAACCTCAGAGAAAAACTCATGTATAGAACAGAGCATATGTTGTAACTTTAAGAAGCATTTCAAAGTGAGGAAACATGCATATAAACAGAGAGCACGTGCAAGCAGCAGTGCCATGTACAGTGAACAGCCAGAGTGTTAACATGTATGAGTGCAGTAGTAAGCCTGTTTATCAGTTTATTTAAGTTTAAATTATGAAGCATCAGTCTTGATGTGTTTGTATGTAATAAAGCTGCTTGAACTGAACCCACAGCTGTTTGCCTGTTTTATCCTGACCAGACAAGTGACATGGTGTCAGAACTGGGATAGAGAGTGCAACTTCTTCAAGCCATGAGGTGCAGAGTTAACAGTGAAGGTTCATTGAGCAGGCTGAGTGATACAGTGCTCAATTAAAAAAGGCCAGAAATGAACTTCAGGTAATCAAAACTCGCATAAATTATTTATTTCGTAAAGAAAGCTATATGAAGTATTTGTAAAGTACAAAATGCATTATTAATCAAATGAGTAGCACAAAGCACATTATTAATCAAACAAAAAGCACACAAAATGCATTATTGATTAAATGAGATATCTGAAAACATATCTGATAGCATTATCAGAAATACTTATATGAGTATTCAGAGTTTCTTCTGATTTGCATAACAAGCATGTTAAAGTAAAACGAGCACAAGAAAAGTATAACAAGCAAGGTACGAGGTCAATGGGCATAACAAATACAATAAAAGGGCAAAATATGCATAAAAAAGCAAGGCCACAGCATGTTTTTAGTAAACGACCATGTTTTGACATGAGCTACTGTTTCACATTGACCAAAGCTATTTAAAGTATAACTAGAGTTGTTTGAAGTGTTTCAGTGTGTGCAAAGTATTTGCAATTTGAGCTTTATTACAGTACAAGTACTCTAAATACTTTACTGTGTGCAGAGTACCATTATCTTGCAAAGTCCAGTCAGAATACAGTCATTTCAAAAAGTTTCTTGTGCTGTGTACATTTTAATCACAAAGTGCAGTCATTTCAAAGTGTTTCTCACACTGTACAGAGTTATTTCACAAACTACAGCCATTTTGAGAAGTTTCTTGTGCTGTGTACAGTTCCCTCACAAAGTGCAGTCATTTTGAAGTGTTTCTTACACTGATAAGGAGTGGTCTCACAAAGTATATTGGTTTCAAAGTGTTCTTGTGCTACAGAGACTTATTTTACAAAGTACAGTTATTTTGAAGAGTCTGTTGTTTTATTGCACATAATTACAATTTCTGGCCAAATTTCTGGTATATGTGTGTGCATGTGCGTACATAATTCCAAGGGTCTTTATTACTGTGTGTTGATATGGCAGAGGCATTTCTCAGACCCCAGGCCACTTGTGTTTGATCATAACATTGCAGAGAATTGGAGAGTATTTGAGCAGGAATAATATATTTACATATAAGCAGCTTTTTCCTGATAAAGATGCACATATGAGGGAATTTATTTTGCTTAACTTAGTGGGGTCAGAAGCCATTGAAAGAAAGTATTCATTTGTGTATGCGCCAGCAGTATATGCAGGAGAAGGGGAAAATTGTCATATTGTTGTGCAAGCTGGGTCAATGGAGGACCCTGATTGCTTGAAACATAAATTTAAAGAAATGTGTAACCCCCAGACAAGTGTTACATTGGAGTGGCACCTATTTTATACAAAAGACTGAAAGCCAGGAGAAACTTTTGCAGCTTATATTACTGACTTGAGAAACAAGGCTAAAATGTGAAGGTTTAGTGATTTGAAAGACAAATTGATAAAAGACAGACATGTATGTGGTGTTAATAATGCTGCAGTGAGAAAAATTTTGCTTCAAGACAGTGATTTAACTTTGAGCAAAGCTATAGAGATTTGTCAGATACATGAGCTTACAGAAAGGCACACAAATATTCTTGCAAGTGATAAAAGCATGGTTCCAGCAGCTTCTAGAGCAAACGCAGGCAGCATGCTACATGTGGCTAGCAGAAGAAGAACTAAGTACATGGCAACTGCAGCCCCTGCAGGATTTCCAGGGAGAACCCATAACTTTGCAGCAAGTTATAGCTCAGTAAAATGGACATGTTCAATGCAGCATAAGGATGAATCAGCAAAACACAAGTCAAGTCTTATTGTTAACTGTCATAATTGTGGTGCCAATCATGAGTCTAAAAGAAAGAAGTATTTAGCATTTGGTCAGCAATGCCACAAGTGTAGAAAATGGAACCACATTCAAAAGTTTTGAAAATCAAGTAAGCCTCATTGATTTATTAAGAAAGGTCACTCAAAAAGGCAAGTCAATCATACAGAAAGCTGCAGCTCTGCTTTCTATGTAGATGGTGTATCAGTGGTCAGTGAAAAGGTTAATGCAGTATATTTGTTGGAAAATAATGTAATGTTTTGTACTGTCCTCATCAATGGTAAACCCACAGAGCTCAAAGTAGACACTGGTTCAAAGTGCAATGTTATGTCAGCAGAAACATTTGCTAGAGTATAAGCTGGTGAACAATTTAATTTGGCCAATTGTGTGAAACCTATTGCTTATGGAAGTGAAGAGATTCAAACCGAAGGCTCAGTAGTGCTTTCATGCTATTCAACTGAGAACAATTACAGCTTGCAATTTTATGTAGTCATAAGACATGTGCAATCATTATTAGGTCTCAGAGACAGTTTAAGAATCAAACTGCTTTCCTTTACCAAAGAAGTCCATCATGTAAGCACATTTCCTAGCTCCAGTTTCACTGATGCTATTTTCTCAGAGTATGTTGATATTTTCGAAGACAAGCTAGGCAAACTTCCAGTTGTATACTCCATGAAATTAGACCCAGAGGTCAGTCCAGTGGTCAGACCAGTGAGAAAAGTTCCAATAGCTATGCAGTATCAAGTCAAGGAGCAGTTAGATAAAAATGATGCAACAAGGTTTAATTTGTCCAGTTACAGAACCAACTGAATGGGTATCTTCCATGGTAGTTGTTCATAAGAAAAGCTCAGATGAAATCAGAATATGTATTGACCCAAGAGACTTAAACAGAGCATTAAAGAGGCCCCACCATCCTATGGGTACATTTGAGGAGGTTGCTACCCTCATGCCAAATGCCACTGTTTTTTTCTATCTTAGATGCAAAGAGTTCATTTTGACAAGTAATTCTTGATCACAAACCTTTACTACTAACTAGTTTCAGTACCCCGTTTGGTAGATACAGATTTCTCAGAATGCCTTTTGGAATAAATTCTGCCAGTGGAGTCTTTCAGTGTGCAATAGAGCAAATCTTTTCAGGTTATCTGTGTGCTGTAATAGTAGATGATTTACTAGTTGGAGATAATGGTGAAGCAGAGCATGACAGAATCCTCAGGAAAGTTCTGGACAGAGTGTGTGAAGTGAATTTAAAGCTCAGTCCTCTGAAATGAGAATTCAGACTATCAGAAGTTACTTATGCAGGTCATTTATTTATCAGTACAGTCTTAGAACCTGCCCCCTCTAAACAAAAAGCCATTCTTGAGATGCCAGCTACAGACAATGTCCAAGCCTTACAGCATTTCCTTGGTATGGTTAACTATTTTGGCAAGTTTATACCAGGTTTCAGTGAATTATCAGCACCTTTAAGCGAGGTGACATACAAAAATGTTGCCTGGTCCTGGTTGCAACAACACCAGAGAGCATTTGATAACCTGAAACAGAAAATTGCCAGTCCATCTACGATGAGATACTATGATGTCCACAAAACAGTAATTCTTTCCTGTGATGCTTCAAAGGTCAGTCTTGGTGCAGTTATTCTTCAAAAGGGCAGATCAGTAGCCTATGCGTCTAGATCTCTTACCCAGACTGAGTTGCAGTATGCTTAGACTGAGAAGTAACTTTTGGCAAGGGTCTATATTCAAGCACAAAAAGTCAGTTCAGCGAACAGCTTTTAGATCGAAAATGCCATTCGTTTAACTCACTCTTGTGGGGGTGCAACCCCCACCCCCACTAATTATATATACCAACTCAGAGATTAGACTACAGTGAGGAAAGTGCAAATTTTCCGATCTTCACTGTAGCGAAATCTCACTATAACAGTTTGCTGAATGGCATTTTCAATGTAAAATGCCATTCGCTGAACTGACTTTTCATGCTTGTAATATAGACCCTTTTGGCAATTGTGTTCACATGTTCAAAGTTCCATGGTTATAGTTATGGTGGTGCTATCCAGCTTGAGACTGATCATCAGCCGCTAGTCACTATTTTAAATAAGCCCATGCATACAGCTTCAGCAAGACTGCAAAGGATGATGCCTAGATTACAAAAGTACAACTTCAAAGGGGCTGATACCTTATCCACATCGCCCAGAAATTCCACAGAAAAGCTTGATGCAGATAATTTTGACTTTGATGTCATGGAGGTGCATAATTTTTCTACCACAAGACTTGATGAGCTAAGAGATCATACAAGGACTGATTCAGTTTTGCAAAAGCTCAACCACTTCATCAGTGTTGGATGGCCGTCAAAGCATTCTTTTGTACTAACAGAAGTGCAACCATATTTTTCTTACAGAGGTGAGATGATGGAAGATGGTATTATTTTTCAAAGGTCCTAAAGTTATTGTTCCTACTTCCTGACAACATGAGTCCATCCCGATTTTGCATCGTGGCCACCCAGATTCCAAAGCTACCAAAAAAAGGGCAAGAGGACCAGTATTTTGGCTTTCTCTGTCAAAAGATAAAGTGCCTCCATCTTGTTCAGTATGCAGTAGTACTAAACCGCATTTGCAAAAACAGTGACTTCATCTAAGCCAGATTCCTGAACTACCTTGGTCAACAGTAGCCACAGACATATTCAAGTGGAATAGTCAACATTACATAGTGTTGGCAGACTCTTATTCGAACTGGTTTTAGATTGATCTGCTACCTAACCTAATGTTCAGTACTGTCATCACTTCTCAGTCAATGGTAGTCCACACAAAGTTATCTATGACAATGGTGCCCAGTTTACCAGTCAGTTATTTCAGAAATTTGTGAAAGAGCGGGACTTTATCCATGTTACCAGCAGTCCTGAATACCCCCAGTCAAACATGCAGTACAAAGCGCAAAGCAATTACTAGAGCGGTCAAAGCGTGACAATACCAATGTTTTCTTGAATTTGCTTAATCTCAGAAATATACCCCATGATGATTTACTTGGCTAGGCTGCTCACAGAATTCTATCTAGGCAAACCAGAAAAACCTTACCTATCAGTTCCAGTTTGTTGGTGCCTAATATTAAAAACAACAGAGCAATCAAAACCCAACGATTTAAAAAGCATTTCTTTCAGAAGTCCCACTGTGATAAAATAAGCAGATTTCTTCGTTCATCGAAAGAAGGAGAGATAGTGAGGTTGCAAACGGCAAAAGATTTTGATCGAACTGGTCAAGTGAGAGGTGTATGTGCCGAGCCACAATCTTACTTAATGGAATCTAAGGGTATAGAATACAGGAGAAATTGCAGGCATCTTCTTCTGGTGTCTGACTCAATATAGCAGCATCGTACCTGTGATACAGACTCTAGATTTCAGAGCAACCCAGATGATGTTCCTGTTGAAGGACATGTCTCAGTACCTGTTCCCCTTCCTGATAATGTCCCAGATGTCCCTGAAGTTAAACATTCATTAAAGACAGTCCCTGTTGCTAATCCCAGTTCTAATTCTTATGTCACATGATCAGGTCATATTTCTAGACCTAGTGTAAAATACACAGCAACCTGGACATGGTTGTGTAATTTGCATTTAGTTCTGCATGACTGCATGTCAAAGGATCATTTCTGTACAATTGCGTGCCAATGAATGTTGTCATTTTCAGTGTATGACTTATTTCTCAAAGAGGGAGGATGTGTTGTAACTTTAATAAGCATTTCAAAGTGAGGGCATGTGCATATAAATAGAGAGCACATACAGGCAGCAGTGCCATTTTCAGAGAACAGCCAGGGTTTTAACATGTATGAGTGCAGTAGTTAGTCTGTTTATAAGTTTATTTAAGTTTAAGTTACTAAGCCTCAATCCTGATGTGTTTGTATATAATAAAGCTGCTTGAACCAAACCCACAACTGTTCATCTGTTTTATCCTAACTGGATGAGCGGCATCATGGACAGATGCTAAAAAAAAAAGCCTGATTCAACTTCTACAGTGAGCAAATCTCTCAACTTATCTACTGGTAAATAGCTAGTTCATTTATTTTTTTCTCTCCTTTCAGCAGTAAATGGACTCTTAATTTGAATACACTGTAATTAATGTATACTTGAACTTAATTCTGGAGCATTGATGCTAGTATAAACTAAAAAATGCTAACTCATGATGCTTTACCAAAAATATCTGAGTCAATATGGTTAAAAATATTTTGCTCACTGTGATGCCCTTACACTGGCCCAGTAATCAAGGAGCCTCAATCCTTACCACTAACATCAGTGAGGGGCATCCACATTCTTAAGAATAACAAATACACACACACAGTAAAGTACAATTTCCCTTAACAGCACACGGAGATCACAGTCAGTCTGGAGCTGGTTTCTACCTTTCTCTCCTGATTCTCAATAAGACTCCCCACTGGCACAGCTATAGGGTACAGATCTCAATGGAGTAGTCAAGCCAAAACCTCCAGTGCTCTCTCTGTCCAACCAGTACTTCGTATCCCTGCCCAAGAAGTGGACACACACACACCTTGAAATCTCGTCAATATGCAAACACACAGACACTCCTGGGGAGGGCTGACACAGGCTCTCTAGCTATGCCCCCTCCTTCCAGGCTATAAGGTAGTAATCACTGCCACCAACTACTATTATCAGCTACTAAAAAGACCCTCATCAAAGGGTGTCCAATTATTACTGTGCAATATTATTATTCAATTAGTAAGTGTGATGAACAGCAAGGCTTATGTGGAGTGGCTTTGTACAGTATCACCTAGTATCACTATATATATATATATGCAATGTACTCTAGAGCTTAAATTATCTGTACAGAAAACAACCACAGTTGAAAGGTTTAAACATATTTAATAATAAATCATAAAAACAAGTCAAATCTTCTCATTTCAACACAGTGCTAGTCAAGAGTTCAGAAATCACAGGAAAATGCTTAAAATAATACTGCAGAATAGTCTGACATAAATATAGAAAACAGCTAAACTAAATCTGACTAAATGCCTATCTACCTAAGAGCAATCACAGTTCTAAATAAATGTACATATAGAGCAAAGACAGAGTACTTGTGAGTGATGTTCTTCAGACAAAATCCAAAATGCTCTCTCTTTCTCATTGAGATCTCTGAAATTGGGAATGTATAGGTGCTGACTCATTTTAGATTGCATGATTCTTTTCTGGTTCCCAGGCTAACAGAAACCCAGAGTCTAACATATCTTTGATATTGCAGCTGCCAGGAACCCATAGCAATAAAATACATTATATATGTAAAATCTAGCAATTAACTCTGGTCTCAAAACAATAGAAGGAATTCCTCAGTCCAGACATTATGTCTCTGAGCTTAGAGATCAGTCATACAATGCTTTACTTATCAGCTTTCTTTCAGCAGAATGCACTGTGGTTACATTTTTGAAGTTGAACATTTTACACAGTTTTCTTACATTTAAGAGGACAAGCCTGTGGATTACATTCATATTTACAATGACATACAATTATCTACAAAATTATATCTAGATAGGCTGTCAGCCTTCAAATATCTTCACAACCCCCCCCCCGGAGAAGTCAAGGTAGTTTTTCAAGTGACCCTTGAGAAACATTGCTTGAGAGGGTTAGGTCTATCTGAGTATATCTTACCCCATTTCCTGTCTTGGGAGCCCATCTGCATTGGCGTTGCTAACCCCACTGCAGTTCTGCACTGACATTATCATATGTTTGCCACCCTAGGTTCCATCTTAGCAACTTGGCATTTTACTGGTTGTCTCAGTATAACCATGTTAGGGGATTGTGATCCATAACTACAGTGAATCTTCTTCCATACAGATAAGGCTGAAGTTTCTGCAGTGCCCACATTATGACTAAACATTCCTTTTCTACAGTTGCATAGCATTCCTCCCTGGGTTGAAGCCTACTACTGAGATGAACTACTGGGTGCTCTTCTCCCTGTGTAGAAATCTGGCTAAGTACAGGCCCCATCCCATGGTTCAAAGCATCCACCTGCACAACAAATTATGCTATAATCTGGACTGGCTAACACAGGAGGTCCTCCCAAAGCTTCTTTAAGCTTCTGGAATGGCTGTTCACATGTTGGTGTCCACACTACCTTATCTGGCCTGTTTTTCCTTGTCAGGTCTGTGAGCGGAGCAGCTATGCTACTATAACTGGAGACAGACTTTCTGTAGTACCCTGCTGTCCCTAAGAATGTCCTCACCTGCTTTTTTGTAACCGGTGCAGGCCATGCCTGAATGGCTTCCACTTTGGCAGGTTCTGGACTGATTTTACCACTCCCCCACTCTATGTCCTAGGTAGAAAGCCTCTGCCATACCCACCTGACATTTGTTGGGCTTTATGGTCAACCCTGCACTCTGTAGTCTGCCAAGCACCTGCCTGCCATGCTGAAGGTGCTCTTGCCAGAAATAGCTGTAGACGGCAATATCATCTAGGTAAGCAAGGGCAAACCCTCCTGCTCCTGCTAGGATATGATCTACCAGCCTCTGGAAAGTCACTGGGGCATTTTTCATCCCAAAGGGCATCTTTGTGAACTCATGCAAGCCAAAAGGAGTCACAAAGGCTGACCTCTCTCTAGCACTGGGAGTCAAAGGTACCTGCCAGTAACCCTTGGTAAGATCAATGGTTGTAAGATACTTAGCCCCACCCAGCTGCTCTAGGGCCTCATCTGTCCTAGGCCTGGGGTAGGAATCTGACTCTGTGTGACTATTTAATTTCCTGTAGTCCACACAGAACCTGGTGCTGCCATCCTTCTTTGGCACCAGCACCACTGGGGAGGCCCAGGGACTGTTGGACTCTTGAATTACCCCTAGCTCCAAAATTTCCTGTAACTCCTGCCTCAGAGTCTGTTTGACTCTCTCAGGCACCCTATAAGGGGCCTGCCTAATAGGCCCTTGGGGTCCCATACCCACCAGGTGCTGCACCAGGTGGGTGCACCCTGGTTTCCCAGTGAACATGTCCCCAAACTACTGTAATACTGCTCAGATTTCTCAAACCTGGGAAGGATATAGCTGTTGGGACATTGCTAGCCCTTACAGCAAGATGTCAGTCCGAGCCTCACTGAGGAAATCTCAGTCCAGACATTATGTCTCCGAGCTTTGAGATCAGTCATACAATGCTTGATTTATCAGCTTTCTTCCAGCAGAGGGCACTGTGGTTGCATTTTTGAAGTTCAACATTTAACACAGTTTTCTTACATTTAAGAGGACAAGCCTGTGGATTATAGTCATATTTACAATGACATAGAATTATATACAAAATTCTATCTAGCTAGGCTGGCAGCCCTCACATATCTTCACACTCACTTCAAGTAAAAACTATAAACGGATATAGATGAGTTTCCCATGCTCCCTAAACCAGGGAATGGTAGTGGAATGAACACTTTTCGGGAGGCACAGACAAATCGTAAATGGAGTTGGAATGGACAGGGCCAATACAAAGAGGGTTATACTAACCAGCGAACATTTAAAAGGGGTAAATGGGACTAATGTATCTAACACAAACAAGGAACAAACAGACTGTAAGTATGTCGTCAATTTATCTGGCTATGAACTATCGGACTGTGAGTTAAATGTTTTGGATAAAGGGTTAAAGTATATGCCTACAGTTTTACCTAGACTACATAAACTGAAAGGCGATATTTTTTGTTTTAGTCACAAATTAAATTTATTGGATCTTTTTAAAAATAATGAAATGATTAGTATTTTTCAGGATGAAAGTAAAAGTCAATAATTGATTGGTATGGATGATAGTATGAATGACAGTTTTTATTCATGTTATTCTGATGAATGTGTAAATGCATATTGTGAAGTGGATACCAGTGGAGTTAAAATAAAAAGTGATTTTATGCCTCCACAAAGGAATGAGAGTATAAAATATTTTAGTAAATTACTTACCCACAATGTGGACAAGGAATTTCAAAAGTTTACTAAAAGTAAAAAGGAAGTTAAATATAATCTTACAAAAGAAGAATGGAAATGTTTAATGAATTTGACCCAAAAGGCTAAATTAATATTTAAACCATCTGATAAAGTTGGGAAATTAGTTGTTTTAGACTATTTACAATATTTAACAATGTGTTACACACATTTTAATAGGGAGGATGTTTATGAAAAAAATTAGTATGCTAGAATATGAGGAAGCACAAAAGGAATATAAGGAAATGATAGACAAAGGATATAGATTACACTATTTTTCATATAAGGATGCAAAGGAAAAATTTTATATAAAAAATCATAGAATGCCATGTTTTTATTGCATACCTAAAATACATAAAAGTATAAATAATCCACCAGGGCATCCCATAGTGTTAGCAAGTAGCAGTTTTATGCAGAATATTTCATGTTTTTTACATGAATATTTATCACCAACAGTATTTAAACTGTCATCTTACATTAGAAATGTGTTTGATTTATTAGAGAAAATAAAACATATACATTGGGAACATAATATGTATTTTTTGGTTATTGATGTAGTTAGTTTATATACTAACATTAAACATCAAGATGGAATACATGCAATAAAATATTACATGGGAGAGAGTCCAGTAGTAGAATTAGATTGATTAGAATGTGCTTAAAAAATAATATGTTTGAATTTAATGGCAACTTGTATAGACAGCGTCAAGGTACAGCAATGGGGGCAGCATTTGCCCCTAGTTATGTGAACATCTTCATGGGTTATTTTGAAATTGTGTGTATATATACCAATCAATTCTTTAAGAAATATGTGTGTAAATATTTTCGTTTTATTGATGATCTAATATTTATTTGTAAAGGAGGGCAAGAACAAGTTAAATGATTTTAGATCAAATATAAGAAAATAATATGGGCATTAGAGTTGATGGTTTACAAATAGGACGAGAAGTGAATTATTTAGATGTGGTGTTACGAGGACAAGTGGGGGAATATATTAATTCTCATATATACAGAAAATTTAAAGGTATAGGATCCATTTTGCATGGAGAAAGTTTTCACCCTCCACATACTATCAAATCTATACCATATACGGAATTTAATAGAATTAAAAGATTGTGTAATGATCCAGTACAAGTAGAAAGGGAATTAAATCAAAGTTTTGATAAATTCAGTTCAAGGGGGTATAAGGAAGTGGATTTGAAAGCTAGCCTGAATAAGGTTAAGAAAAATATAAGACATGCGAAAGTTAAAGGTACCGTAAAGGAAAGTGAATGTATTTATTTTGTCTCCACTTATTCCGTATTATCAGAAATATTTGTGGAACAAGTAAAATATAGTTGGAATGTGGTAAAAAGAGAGGTGGATTTTTTATGCGATAGGAGAATGTGTTTCTCTTATCGGAAAGGAAGAACTATAAAAGATTTTATACTCCACAGTAAATTTAATATGCCCAAAGTACAAATGATGAAACAAGTTGAGAAATTGGGAACTGTAACCTGTGGTAAATGCAGTATTTGTAAGTATAAAGTAAAATAATTTGGTAAAATTAATGGGGTTCCATTTTATACAAATGGAACCTTTAATTGTAAAACAGAGAGAGTTATATATGGTTTGAAATGCCTGTGTAATAAATTGTATGTGGGAGAAACTAAGAGAACATTTGCCTGTAGAATAAAAGAGCACATTAGAGATATAAAAAATGATAAACAAACTAGTCCCATAGCGTTGCATTTTAATAAATAACATAATGGTAATCCAGAGGGATTGAAAGTGACAGTGTTAGATAGTGTAAAAGAAAGAGAATATTTGAACGAACAACACATTAAATACATATTAAGGGAAAAAAGAAACTTGTTTGATTTTAAAATTTAATACATTGAGCCCTATAGGGCTAAATCATGAATGTACGTGGAAAAGTTTATTGTAAATAGTTATACATTTAATAATGTGTTTATAGTATTTAGTGTTTTTTATATATAACAGTTTCTTTATTTAATTAATTATGTAATTTAGTGGGTGTGTTTTATCCGAGTATAAAAGTGTGAGTTTGAATGGTTATAAAATTTTACTCTGTTAAAGGCAAGTTTGCCAAGGCTCTAGAGATTATATTCTGTTCTTTATGTCAATAGCAGTGTTTTAGAATAAATCCTTTGCACTTTATGGAATTGGATCAATTTTGTGGTGGAGAATATTTGATTTGTTTTACTAACTGTGGTTATATCAAGTAAAAACTGTTTACTTTTTTCTTAATAATATATATATTTAAAAGGCATAAATAATGATGGGAGAGAGTTCTCGCTGTCTGCATGACAAGCTACTTTATTTAAAATGACAATTTTGTGCTTATTCATTAATGTACATGCAGAACATAATATAAATGCTTAAAGTACTTAAACAACAGCATTTTAACTTGTTTTAATTTAGAATGGCTTCGATGACATTAAATCAATGATAGAACTGTAGGTTTAACTGGAAATACTCAGAAAACATTCACGAGTCTTCGAGGCACCATTTTTAACTTGTTTTTATTTTTATTTCATTCAATAGCAATTTCTGCCTTAAAAATGTTTTTTTTTTTTTTTAGTTCGAGGTGAAGCTTTACCTTGAGAGGACTTGCAAGTCATTTTAAACCACATGGGTTCTTAGTACTCTGTGAAGCTTCCAGGAAATGAAGGGAACTATAAAAATAGATGTGTTGTTTAATAAAATTATTTTCTCTTTTTGTGTAAAATAATTTTATAACTATCTTAATAGTTTCAATATCATTTTTACAAATGCTTAACATGTATTACCCTTTTAATTAATGAAGATAGAATAAGGGACTTAGTTAACATAGACAGACAACTATCCCTTTCAAATGTCTCTCATAATGCATAGCAATGCTAAATGCTCATTTTGAACATGCCACAAATGATTTTGTTACAGAGAGACATACATGTAATTATTTCTGCTAATATAAAATTCTCACTTCTTTGCAGATAGCTGGAGAAATAGAAAAGGAGATGAACCAGCATATAGATACAGTTGCACAGTTATCTGTCTGCATGATTGTATATGTTTTTGCTTCGATATGCATTTGCCCCTAAATATATCAATTTATGTAATATGCATTCATATATAGAGTTTAAATATGTTTGTACATGTTGGTATTGTTTATGCATAAATGCTTTTGTCTGTTTGCAGATAGATATCAGTAGCTACACTATGTACATGTATAGATGCTTGCATGTTTATCTAACTTTATTTATTTTTTTATTTTTTTTATTTATTTTTTTTTATGTTTATGACTGACTCTCATAAAAAAAACATAGTTGCTTCATTCATGTGCTTTATATCTTTTACTACAGACTTTTAAAATATAAATCTTCTTCCTGTTTGAGATAAATAATAACAGACTGCTGTGGCTCCTTTGGTGACACTAGACTGAATATATATAAGATGCTCTAAAGGTCTTTGTCTGTTCCTTATTAAAATACGCTTGCCTCACAAAGGTTACCTCTATGTAGTAATATGTTTTTGTTCCTTATGATTTTAGCTCCAACAATTCATGTATTCATCTGTGTGTCTCCTAACCTTATTTACCTATTATGTTCAGTAGAGCTCACCTGAATTAATCTATGCTTACATTCTTTCATAGCCTTATAAATACAACTTAATTATTATAATGTTAAAACTTTGAGGTTTAAAAATTAACTGTTTTATTGTTTAATTTATTTTAATAAGTTTGAGCTTTTACTATTCTTAATCAATATTATCTACTCTCGTAAACACTGCTCAGATTAATTACACCTTTGTAGTGTAGGTCTCACCTTTAGGACCTACCAGAACAAATAGGTACAGTTATGATAGTCAGGGAAAGCAGTTTAACTGATACTAGCTTATCTTTTAGACTGAGAATTTTAATAATTCCATGCTTGTTTTGGAAAAGTAACAATTTTTATAAAACTATGTTCTATGTTTTTTATTCTGTTGTTTTTTTTTTCCATGGTCAGGCCTGATTATAGAATATCTTACATTATAGCTACAGTCAAGGTTTTTTCGACTGTATTATTACCACTTGTAAAATTTCAGATGTCTCAAGTTAATAGAAAGAGTTTTCTGATTAAAAAATCAATTGCCATTAATTAATATCTAGATCATTCTTATAATTCATCCATCCATCCTCAATCCCTTTTTTTATTTTGCATATGGGGTTGGGGTGTCACTACAGCAGTGACAATCACTTGAGGTAAGGTTTACACCACTGGGTGGCTAGCCCATCTGCAGCAGTTCATTCATATAACTCACTCTTATCTACGGCCAATTTAGAGTGTCCGGTCCACCTACTGCATGTCTTTGGAATGTGGGAGGAAACCAGAGCACCCAGAGGAAACCTATGTTACTTCAGGAAGGACATGCAAACTCTACAAAGAAGGCATCCCAGCAGAGAATCGAACCAGACATCCTCTTGCTGGTGAGGCAACCATGCTAACCACTGTACCACCATGGCCACTCTGCTCTAATTGACTTATAACTCCCATCATTCTCATTGCTCTTATAATTCACCATGTCTTTATCTTTACCTTCTCTAAATATCAGTGGTCTCAATAATACACGGAAAAGGTTTACCCTCTTAAGATATTTAAATGGAAACAAATCACAAGTATTATTTTTACAGGAAGCTCACTTTAAATCCACAGAGAAAAATGTCTGGAATCCTAACAATGCTACAGTATTAACTCATGTGCCATATAAATCTAAAAGGGGGGTGTCATGATTTTAGGGAGGGACAATGCTACACATCTGCAAATTTTATATAAGTATGAAAACCTTGAGGGATTATTAGCCATTATCATCATAAAATTTAACAACAGAGTTTGAACACTAGCTAACCTTTATTGGTTTCCAGGACTAGGAGTATCAACTGCAAAATGTCATCTTGATGTTATTATTAATGTTTTAAAAGGAAATCTTATTTTAGTAGGTGATTTCAACTGCATTCTAGACAGCCTTGATACCATCAATAATTGTCCATCAGATTTACATCCACAGCTAAACTCTTTAAGAAATGGATAGACTCTTAAATGATATAATACATTTAATTTGAAACATGGTAAATCACTTTGTTTTTCACATACTGATCACAGGTTCAAAACTTAAACTAGAATAGACATAATACTTGACCTGATAATTTGAAACTATACTCTCATCTTTTTCTATTCTTCCTCTCCCTTTAGCTGATCACTATTGTCTTATGTTAGATATACAAATGGATTTTACCAACTTAACTTCTATAACTAGAATACCTGCTTATAATACCAAGCTCAAAGACATTAAAGCCTGGCTATCATCAGAGCTAATTTTTTTTCTAGAGGTAAATAATACTTCTGAAGCAACATAATTATGGTTTGGGATACTTTAAGGGCTTATATTTATGGCAGAACTGTAGTTTGATACAAAAAAAACTAAATGAGTGGAACTCAGAATAGCAGAACTTTGAATCACAGCTATCTACTCTTAGATCTAAATGTACACACTTAACGTTAAATGACAAAAAATAAATAGAAGAACTAAATAAAACTACTTAGATATATTAACACATAAAACAAATTTATCTCTAGAAAGTATGAAATTAAACTTGTACACTCTCACTCCCAAACATATGCATAACTTATCAGTAAAAGCCAAACTTCATTCCAAATTTAACAATATTTTAAAACCACTACATGAAGGTATTAATGAGTTAATATCTGACATAGTTGACATTCTAGATGCTTTTAGGTTTCATTATACTAAACATTATAATTCTAGCAACTTAAGCAGAAATGCTGTTGATGAAGAATTAGCCTCTCTTAATTTAAAGGTTATCCTAGAGGATCTTAGAATAAGTCTCAAAAAACAAGTATCTCTAAGCTTTAGAGGCTAGGTGGATTATCAGGTTAAGGGCAACAAAGGGACATGGCTTAAATGAGCATATTCCCTTAAGGCCCACATTGAAAAATAAATCTTTACGTAAATGAATTATTTTTATGTATATATTATAAATGTATTTTTAAATGTGTTTTTTATATATGTGTTTCATATACACACTACACTGTTTGTATGTTTTTCTGTATATTATATTTTAAGTATAATATGTCTTTAAAAACTTTAATTGAAGTAATTGAAAGATTAGTATAAATACAGATGCAAGTATCTTATGTTAGTACACCCGAAGAAGCCTATTTGGTGAAAGCGATTGTGTCCTGTGTTTTATAATAAACATTTGTACAGCCTGGAGCCTTACCTCTGTTTTTTTTTTTTTTGCTGGTTTTACAAAGTATCTCTAAATGAAATTAAAGATAACATTAAAAAATGTAAATCCAACAAAGCCCCTGGGTTGGATGGCATTATTATAGAGATCTATAAGTTATTTTTTGATTCTGCTATATCTTTACTTCATAAAACTTTGATTGAAGTACAATCTAAAAATACGATTCCTCCTTCCTGGAGATACTCCTTGATCACTCCAATTATTAAAACTGACAAAGATGCACAACTATGCAAATCATACAGACCAATTTCTCTTTTAAATAATGACTACACAATTTGTATGCCCATACTTGTTGACAGAATGAAGGCCCCACTCTCAGAAATGATGCATAATGATCATACTGGATTCATGTACAAAAGACATACTCATGACAATATTAAAAGAATCCTAACGTTGATTGAATTTCAAAGCAGAGAAAGTGAAGAAGCTCTGTTGGTCAGTTAAGATATTGAAAGGACCTTTGCTTCTTCCAATTGGGATCATCTTTTTGACGTAGTAGAAGTGGTATCATTTCCATCATCTTTCAGTTATCTAATAAGAGCCATCTACAAAGGTAACTTAACTTATGTCAGAATGGGTCTTTTCATATCAAAATACATACCCATAACTAAAGGCACCAAATAATGATGCCCTCTATCTCCTATATTATTTGTTCTTGTCATAGAGGTTTTAGCATCATTAATAAGAAATAATCCAAAAATTAAAGGTAACAAATGTATAACCAATATAATTCTAAAATAGCCTTATTTGCCAATGACATTTTCCTAACTTTATCTAGGTCAGACACGGAGTCACTTGAATTAGATATAATAATAAATAATTTGCAGAAAATCTCAGGTCTCCATTTTAATCAGTAAAACCTAAATGAAAACTCCAGCAAGGCTAGAACTTCCACTGAGTGATTTCTCAAACCTCTTGTGTCAGAGGCTCATGGGATATAAGCAAATGACCCTTATGAACATCAGGTGTTTCAACTATATGGCAATCCTGAATACCCATGACTTCTTTTTATGTCATTTCAATGGACAATTTCAGGCCAATAAAGCCAAACCCCACTAGCTGTGCATATGCATATTTTGGCCTTGTTATGACCTCATCAGCACAGCAGAAGCAGAGTGTTTGACTAAGCATAAGAAACACAGGGCTGTTCTACCCAGCTGATATTCATTATCATTAGGGTGACTGCAAAATACCCCAACTAAGTAAAACAAATTGTGAGAAGGTCACACAGAAAAAACAATCAGTAAAAACTAAATGACAACTGCAGTAGGCACATACATAAAATTTTAATAAACCTTTTATGGTATCCTTATAAAAACAGGATTGCTTATAGGTCATGGGATCATGGTGGCATAAAGTTTCCTGACAGTGACACCTCCATTCTCGTCCATTCTCATTCTCACCCCCACCAGAGGTACAAACATTCTCGATCTGGTCTTCACAAACATGGGGGACCACTGCTCTACACCAGTGATCAACTGCTCCCTAGACAGATCTGGCCATAAATTAATCACAGTCAGTATCCAAACCCCACCATCACCCCCTTGGAGGAAACCACAGTGAAAAACTTCTCCAAAGCCAGTTTTGTGCTTCTAAAGATAGAATTGTCAAACTCCACGTCACCCAAGAAGACAGGAAAATGATGTATGGCTGCTGAAACATACACCAAGGTGCTGTATGAGCATTGACACAAGTGCATGGATCACACCATACCTAACATAACCAAGATCATGTCCTCCAAAAAAAGGAAGCCAATCTGCTGGTCCACTGCCATTAACAAACTCTGCAACAGAAGAAAAAAACTGTTGCAGAAATGGGAAAGTCCCAAGACTGGAAAAATTCCCTTGTAAGTCTCAGCAAAATACTGAGATCCCTAATCAAAGCCTCCAAAGCTAGTTATAAAAACAAAATTGCAACAGATGCTAAAGATAATCACAAGGCATTCTTTAGTTACATCAAGAACCTGCATAACAATATGCAGGGGGTGCTCTGAGCTTCTACACAACAGCACTACTTATACTGAATCAACAGATATTGCTAACATCTTGGCAGACAGGTTTAGTGCAAACTTGATCCCCCTTCACCCCCAAAAGGGCCCATCCCAATACCCAAGGAATGCCAAATTCCCAATATCATGGCTGCTCAGGTAGATGCTTCACTATCCAAAGCCAAAGATACAGTGTCCATGGGACCTGATAATATACCTGGCTGTGTGCTACATGAATTACAAAAGGAACTGGCAGCTCAACTGAGTGCCCTGTTCAACCACAGCCTCACTTCAGGCTTTGTTGCCACCGAATGGTGTACCACTACAGTCATTCCTATCCACAAAGGGGCAGTAACTACTGACCCGGGAAACTACCGTCCCATCATTTGTAAGGCCATGGAGTGCATCATTATGGACCTCATAAATAGGGATATTGGGAACTTTCAAACCATGGATCCCTCACAGTTTGGGTTTGTGAAGGGCAGATCATGTTTGCTCAACCTGATAGACTCCTTCAGATCTGTCACCAGAGCAGTCAATGAAGGCAAAGCAGTCCATATAGCCTATTTCAATCTGGCCAAGGCCTTCAATACCACCCCCCACCCAGGGATCATTTACAGACTCACCAGCCTAGGCATCAAACCCTACATCATAAGATGGGTTGCCAACTAGCTCATGGACAGAACCCACATGGTGAAAGTAGCAGACTCCAAATCCGACTACCAGGCAGTCACAAGTGGCATCCCACAAGGATCGGTTCTGGGTCCTGTCCTGTATGGTATATTCTGAAGTTCAGGTCAACACCAAAGGACTCTGCTTGACTAAGTTCACAGATGACTGCAAACTGGGAGGCATCATTGACTCTCAAGCTGATGTTGACATCCTACAAAAAGGCCTCACAGACACCGACTGGTGCCAGAACCATGGTCTTAAGCTCAATGCCAAAAAGTGCATCGTCATCCCCTTCGGGAAAACTTGCTGCCCACAAACTACCATATTGATGGTAGCCCTATCAACTCCCATGGTGTGATAAGAGATCTAGGGACACAAGTGGATAGCAACATGCCCTTTGACAACCATGTGGCCACTGTAGTTAGAAGGTCTTTCTATGTGGCACCTCTCATTACAAATAGTTTCTCATCCAGGAAGAAAGACGTCATAATCCCTCTCTACTCATTAGACCCGTTATAGAGTACAATGCCCCATTTGGCATGTACCTCACTAGACACCTGCAACAACTGGACAGGCCACAGAAAGTCCTCACAAAGAGGATCCTATCTCAAGCACGTGCCCTATACAGACAGACTCAAAAAACTACAGCTATACTCCGTCTCATAACACGTACTTAGAGACAATCCCTGCTTGGCATGCAAAGCCATTTTGGACCCAGTGTTATTAGACATGCTTCATCTGAAAAAGACCCAATCCCTCTGCACCACATGGTCCAAGGACCTCAACCTCATCACCATAATAAACAGAACCAGCTGCAGGGACAGGTTCCTAACCCAGACACTACCCATACTCTGGAATAACCTCCCTATTCAAGTCAAGCAGAGCATCTCACTGTCCCTCTTCAAGAAAAATCTTGATGAGTGGATGGGTAACAGGAAATTCACCCCGGAGATCATTTCAACAGCCTTGCTCGACAGAGGTACAGGGAACTAATGTCCGGCAACAGGGCAACTGGGTATGTTCTTGGGCTAAGCTTGTGTTGGCTCCAGGGCCATTAGCCTAGTACAAATCTATTAACCTATGAACATCAAAGCATCATTACTTAAGAATATTTTAAATTGGATTGATCTGGTGTATAAAGCCATGTCCAATCCGGAATTAATGGACATGCTGCACCTCAGAAAATCCAAATCTCATCGAGCTATGCGCTCGAGAGACTTGAACCTCAGCACTGAAAAAATAGGACATGCTGGAGGGACAGATTCATAACCCAGAGGCTCCCTTCACTCTGGAATAAAATCCCAGTCCAGGTTAGGCAGAGTCCCTCATTGACTCTCTTCAAGAGGAATCTTGATGAGTGGATGGGAGATCGTAGGTTTACCCCGGGTATCACTTCTGTGTCACTGTTAGACAGAGGCACAGTATACTAACCTCAAAAAAGGGCATAGCAAAATTCATTTAAAATGGGGTATCACTTCTGTGTCACTGTTAGACAGAGGCACAATATACTATCCTCAAAAAAGGGCATAGCAAAATTCATTTAAAATGGGTGGCGAAAGCCAAACACACTCTGGCTAGGCTTATAAATACCCTAGGGCAGATAGCCTAGTATGAACCTATGAACCTATGAACCTATAGTTCTAACTGGAAATCCCTTCATTTAGCTATAATACTAAAAGGAAATCCAATAACATCTAAAATTTCCTTCAATAATCTCTCTATCAAGTTTTGGTATTTCTTTTGTCATACCATTCAGTATAATGTAACAAAACCTACAAATTTAAATCTTTTAAACAACATCTTCAACAACTTTAGGAAAATAATAAATTCTAATGCAGATGTCAAAACCTGGCTTGACCTCTTGGTCCCTCTCAAAACCACAAAAACATTTCAGATAAGCTACATTTTAACATTTTAATGATTGGGAGAGCAAAAATGTTATATGCTGACAACACTGTATTAAAGACTTAAAAACATTAAATGCTCAACAAATCATTAAGGAATATAACTTGTCATCACAATACTGGCTATTACTATAAAGTATAATTACTTACTCTCAAGATCTGTGTAGAAATATTAAAAATTCATCATATTTGAACTAACCTCGTCTAGTATTTTTATATCTGAAATTCTATACAATAACTCAAATATGACAACCTAATATCCAATTTATATAGCATCTTAATGAATTATAAGACCACCTTAACTATTAAACAGTGGAATATAATGACCAGAGGTCTTTCCCCCAATTATTCTCAGGTAGACAAAGTTAAATTGCTATTTTATGTAAAATTTACTTCCTGGGGTCAATACTGGAGTGTATTTACATGGAAGTTTTTACATGCTTTCTTAACCCCTGATAAAATTACCAAATTAAAAAAAAATGATAATATTATTTGTTGGACATGTCTAACATCTTGTAATGCAGCCTTCACACTGAAAAACACAGGCTGAAATCCACTGATCCAATCACGAAGATTTATTATAACAGTATGTCATAATAAATCTTCGTGCTTGGATCAGTGGATTTCAGCCTGTGTTTTTTAGTGTGAAGGTTGCTTTTCATTCGTTTGGTTATCCTGTAATGCAGACTGGTACCATATCTTTTATGACTGTCCTAATTTAAAACATTTCTGGAAAGACAATGAGGTATTTTTTCAGCTTTATTTACATAAAATTTTTCTTTAACCAAATCAATAATCTTTTTTTAACATCAGTGAAGATTTTACTACAAATAAATCCAATTCTTATCTCTTTTGGACAATTCTAGCAGTAGCTAGGAAATGCATCACAGGGAAATGGAACACTACCACCTCTCCAAGTTTTGAAGATTTCCTGTCTCTATTAAAAGAATTGATAATTAAAGAAACCAAAACCAAAGAAATTAGAACATATAGGAAGAATTTCAAAAATAATCCTTGAATAAAGGTTTCCTCTCTTATTGAGACTTACTGAATGGACTGTAACTCTGAAATATTATATGATTCTTGTATAGATTTATTTCACTAGCTTGTAATATTTATGATTTCATCTCAGGCCATTGTAAATACTATACTATAGTATACTATACTATGTACTATAATGTAAATAGTTGATGTGTTGGGTGTACTTTATGCGCTTGAAACACGAAAAACCTGAATCCAAATAATGCGATACATAAAGAGCGAACCGCGAATACCTTGAACTTACTAAAGCACGAAATTTAAAATCTCGAACCATCATAGTCGGCCAACCCACCACCCGCAACACACTACCTACAAAAACACAATAAAAAAAACACATGCATACACTAACCAAAGCCTTACTTCTAACTCTAAATTAAAGCACCAAAACCCTATTGCTAACCCTACAGTAAACCCCACATACACAACTATCTATGCACTATCCTTAACCCCTCCCTAACCCTAAGGTCCATAACTACCGCACACTTCCCCTATGGAGCTATACCCAAACAAACTAAATATTCCACACACATACACAACAAAACCCTACACTTAACCTTACATACATTACCTACACAAAACCTTACATACACTACCTACCTATGCACTTACCTTAACCCATTCCTAACCCTAAGGTCCATAACTATCACACACTTACCTTACGGAGCTATAACACAGATGGGCCAACTAGGCAAATTCAATATTTCCACTTTCGCAGTTTCATTCATTCGACGTATTCGCAGTTCGCTCTTTATGTGTCGCTCTATTTGGATTAGTTTTTTTAGCTTTTGAGCACATAAAGTAGACCCGATGTGTTTTCTCATTCTTATACAGCATTATGTTTCTTGTTTTATATATCACTGTCATATCGCAATTTTTTTTCTGAATAAAATACTTGAGAAAAAAGTCAATAAGCTCAAACTGCTCTTGTGCATAGTGAGATATTCCCTCTGTGGCTTCTTCAGCTGCTGCATGGATGACAACATGATAAGGTTATTTGTATGTGTAGTTAGTGCCTCTTAACAGGCAGTCCCTTGATCTTGGATAGATAAGTATGCATGTATATCAAGCTATATCCAGTCTTTTCAATATCCCCTTTGCTCTTATCAGAGTGTCTCCTCTTACTTCAGCTGCAAGTTTTTAACTCTACCACTGTGTCCATTGAAACTAATGTTTTGTTAATTTTATCTTCTTTTTTTAAGTTCATCATTTACTGATGTTCATCTGCTTATCCAGTGTTGTCAGTTTCTCACTTCAGTACTGTGGAATGCCACACTTTAGTAAGAGAGGTATGGTTTCAGGCTGCTCTGTTTAACTGTGGACATGATGCACTCTCAGCATTCTCCCTAAATGTTTTCACTTAACATAACCTTTGACTTATGTGACATGGTGCATTTAGTAAAGGCTTCAGCTCCATTTACTTATTACTCCTTTATTTTCTCCTTCTCACAACAATTTGTTGGACCATCTCACTGATATGCATACATCAGATGAGAGGCATTGTTTTTTTACATTCATACATCTCAGCCTGGAAACATCAAAAATCTGGACAAGGCCCATGAAAAATAGGTACAAATCTGTACTCTGATTAACATCAAATTTGCATACATAATTATGTAACCCCCACCCACTCCAATGGGATTGTGGGATACCAAACTTTCAAATGCAAACTGAAGAACAAACAACCAATATATGGAACCAGAGTCCCCCTGCACCATTCCAATGTCCCACTACCTGGCTATTTCACCCCATTTACCATAAATACTAAGGTACATACTGCTTTACTTCTACAATGATTATTTGCATTTTATTTTTACATTTTATAGCACAATGCACAAGCACTAGTAGACATCTGCTAAACAAAGCAATACTATCTCACAATGAAAACAGACTTAGCATTAAAACTTCTCTGCCCTTGAAACTCACATTCATTGAAACAGCATTGAAACCCACACCCACAGCCAAAGAAAATGTATCTGGCCAGTGGTGGATAAAGATTACCTTTGGGCTGTTTTCAATCATAGGCCCCTAGCACACAAAACAAGAAACATACATGTGTTCTTTGATATATCTTCCTGATTTTATTAAATACATTTCATTCATAAACATCTACTTCCCCACATCATCTCTCAACTTTGCAGCACAAGAAATCTGGAAAAAGCCAACATTTATTGGGGTGTAAAAGCCCCCAAACCAGGGACACATTTTAAATACTGCTTGTATAACTTTGGAAGGTTGCTAGAATAAAATGGTGTGTTACCACCATGCCTTCCACTGCCAAGTGTTGAATGCAGGGCCCTATGCACTACAGTCAGAGCAACATACCACTATGCCAAATCAGTAGTTTTTTTAACTTAAATGGCTATCATTTGGTGAATTCAGTTCTCACTTTTTACCATAGCTCTCAACCTCTTAGAACAAAAAAACTGGACAATGCCAATAATGGGGAATACAGAAATCAGTTCTCACTTCTCACCATAGCTCTCAATCTGTGAGCCAAAAAAAAATCTTGGATAAAGCCAATAACAGGGGAATACATTACAGCCCCCAAAATAGGGACACATTTGAAATACTGACCTTATAAACTTAGAAAATTGTTAGAATAAAATGTTTTGCCTTAGCGTTTATTTTCTGAAGAATATGAAGTCTGAAATTCAAATGCCTGTCATTAATTAATGAACTCAATCCTTCACTGACTTGCCACAAAAAGCTATAAAACCACAGATTTTATGAGATTTGTCAGTACTTGGACTAAAATATGGAAGCCTTAAAACATGCAGTTCGCCTAGTTTATTTTGTTGTGCATTTATAGCTATTGAGTTGGTTTGATAATGCAAATCAGAGTAAGTCAAGCAAAAAACTGAAATTGAAAATAAGTCAGAGAAACTGTGCAAGATGCCTGTGGCTTACACTATTGTTATATGTATGTATATGTGTATATATAATGTGTGTGTGTGTGTGTGTGTGTGTGTGTGTGTGTGTGTGTGTGTGTGTAAGTAGACTTTTACAATTGAAAATGTATTTAATAAAATCAGGAAGATGTATCAAAGAACACATGTATGTTTCTTGTTTTGTGTGCAAGGGGCCTATGATTTGAAAACAACCCAACGGTAATCTTTATCCATCACTGGCCAGATACATTTTCTTTGGATGTGGTGTGGGTTTCAATGCTGTTTCAATGAATGGGCAATGAATGTTTCAAGGGCAGAGAAGTTTTATTGCTAAGTCTGTTTTCATTGTGAGATAGTATTGCTTTGTTTAGCTGATGTCTATTAGTGTTTGTACATTGTGCTATAAAATGTAAAAATACAACCCAAATAATCATTGTAGAAGTAAAGCAGTATGCACATTAGTGTTTATGGTAAATGGGGCGAAATAGCCGGGTAATGGGACATTGGAATGGCTTCAGGGGGACTTTGGTGCCGTGTTTTGGTTGTCTGCAGTTCAGTTTGCATTTGAAAGTTGGTATCCCACAATTCGAGTGTGTGGTGTTACGTAATTATGTATGTAAATTTTATGTTAATCTGCTTACAGATTTGTACCTATTTTGCATGGGCCTTGTCCAGACTTTTTATGTTTCCAGTTTTAGAGGTATGAGTAGCACTGATCAGCCTCACATCTTCCCATTCCAGTCTCGCAGCTCAAGCTCATATATTTCCACCACCAGACTCGAATCACAGCATTCTCGCTAAACATTTGGAAAGGGACACATGTTGAGCAGCCAAAAATGGAAACACATTCAGCCTTTGAGCTTGATTCTGACAGGCTGGCAGCCACCTCATGGAGCTGACGTCATCACGTGTGTGATGACATCAGCACAAAAAAGCTGGGATTTAAATTTTTAAAATAAAAGTGACGGGAAATCTGTAATTAAGGCGTGCCACTCAGGAATCATGGCACTCCATTATTTGGACCCCCAAACTCAGTTTTTACCAAGTACTTTGGTATGGTCGGGAGGTATGTTTACATTGGTTTGTATTTCTGAATAATTTCTTCTGCCTGTTCTTTTTTAGCAATGTCACACTAGTCAATGTCTAGGTCAGACTTATGAAGTACACTCTTTGAGTGCCCTGTGCATCAGTGTTACATACATTGTAAACACACACACACACACACACACACACACACACACACACACACACACACACACACACACACACACACTTACTCACTCAGCTAGGATACCACTCTAATCCCACTTATCTGAAACACAGCAGCACACTTCTTTGACATGGGTCAAGTGTTGCTAACATACAGAGTTGTGGAATCACCTGCCTCACACAACTTTTACAAATCCTGCACACTCCTCCTGCACACATGCACTCTTCACAAGCACCGCTACTCCTACCTGCAGTCATACATTCCAAACACTCTAGCAAATGCAAAAAAACATCAGAAATAGCCAATCACTTATCTCACATTTGGTCACTCACACCCGTTTCCCTGATCTCTCCTACCTACAACCAGTAATTGCACACACATACCAGTGAACTCCCACAGCCCATAATAAATCACCCTTCATATCACACTGTTGACCCTTCTCCCTTCACCTATTGCCAGAATGCTCACCAAACATGTACCAGCTCAGATCGTGCACAACCTCATCCTTACACATAAATCACTGTACCAGACCTGGCGGTAGTGCCATACACGGACAGTTGTTCACTATACACGGAAAAACGAGAGCTACCAAAAGCAATGCCCATGAGTTCACAGAATCTTGATGAACATACATACATACTAAACATGCATGAGTATTTGATTATATTGTCATTAGACCCAAAAGCATAGACAAGTTGGCACTCAGTAATCAGGATTACAGTCATTTGTTCTCCACCTGATTTCCCATACTATGAGATTTACTGTTACTTTACCTGCTGCTTCTTATTGCAAGAGATAATTATTGGTGCTGTATTGTTTCCCTGTCTACATCCTTAGCCATTCCTGTGTGGCTTGTCATTTATTACTCAAAGTTTAACATGTTATACCTGGGCTTGAGCAAACTGCACTTAATTAAAATGGAAACCGATTATGAGTTTTAACTGTGTCATTTAAAATTGGTATATTTAGAGTTAAGGTGTATGTAATAACAGCTTCTCACATGGCACACCCTACAAAAATGTTGTTTTGTATGTCTCTGTTAAAGTCAAAATTCTCTGCTATCAGCTTAACTGACTAATTGCTTGTTAGTGTAGTGTTTCCTGGTTAGTTTACTTAGTGCAGGCCTGGTTAATACATATAACTCATGAACCTTTAGCACAGGAGTCTGTTTGTAGGAGTTAGCATAGAGGATTAAGGCTATGAGCTATTAATAAACTGCTTCCAGTAGTTTATGGATTGATTCCCTCAATTTCCATTTTCCCTAAAAAGCGAATTGGTATCCAATGGGTTTATCCAGAGAACAAATGAATAAAATAAGGCACATCTTGTTAAAACATGTCTGGCTTGCTGATAATGATTATTTCACTGTCATTTATTTTATAATCTGACCTTTCTGTAGAAAGGTGGAGCATGTCACAAATTAGTTCTCTGTGACTAATTTTGTTTCAAGGAATTTAGTGTTTAAATGTTTACTTCTATGTAATCAAGGGAGAATATAAAACAGATCAAGGAAATGTGTCTAAAAGTAAACAGCATTAAAAAGTGTATGCTATGCTAAGAATTTAAGAACTGTTCCTAGCACACTGGATGTTGGTTTCATGATTCTGTTCAGCTACATGGTACCCTTAGGGGGGTATGTGATTTACTGTCATATTCATGGTTTCTCATATTAACTGATGCAAGAAGGTATATCACCAGTTATCTAACATGGTACATTTTTATTCCTAGGGATACTATTATTTATTGAACCGTTTAGCATTTTGTGGTCTAGTTTATGCTATATACACCAGACTTTGCTGCACATTTTATTTTATAATATTTAAATTGAATGTGCCTTGTACATTGCTAATGGTTTTAATTTAATTTCTATAATTTGACTTGAGCCTTCAGTCCAGATCATGGTCAACAAGGCCAATAAAGACAAATCTTAGACCTGCATATCTGTACATTTACATAGTTAGAAACAAATGGAGATGAAATAAGTAAATAAAATATAGCAGGACTAGCTTTATGAATATCAGAAAATATTAAACCAAAATGAAATGCAAGCATACCTCTCAACTGTAAAGTTTTTCGCAGAATATCCAGATTTTGCCTCATATCTTTGATCTGTTTTTCACAAATTTGTGATTTTCTTGCAAATTACTGGGAAGTCATTAAAGATTAAAGTTAGAAAATAATTACAGACATTTCCGTTTCAGACTTCATACCCTTCAGGAAATTCATGCTAATGCAAAACCTGTTATTCTATCAACTTTCTACATTTGTAAGAGCAATATTTAAAAATTGTCCCTATTTTTGGGCCTTTGTCCTACTTTTATAAATGGCTTTGTCCAGATTTCTTGCTCTAAGAGGTTGAGAGGTATGAATGTAAGTTAATATTTGACTTGGTCTGAAGTGAGAAGGAATGATGATATCACATTCATTTTACATGGTGTGTGTGTGTGTGTGTGTGTGTGTGTGTGTGTGTGTGTGTGTGTGTGTGTCTCTGTGTGTGTGTTCGCGCACGTGCACGCGTGCATGTAGAGGTTGAGTAATGTCTATCTGGAAGTGTCAGTAACTAAAGTAAACCAAAATGAGACAACTGAATGCACACTATTCATTCTGGTTGAAACACATTTTAGAATCAGTATACAGATTTCAAATAACATAATAGATAGACAGTCTACATCAATGCTCTGCAGTCTGTTCACTCTACTTTATTAGTGCCTCAAAATTATGGAAGAGAGAGAGAGAAAGAAAGAAAGTTTATATGTAAAAACAGAGGTAACAGAAGGTTTGCCTCCTTTATAGAAAAACAAGTGGACACTACTTTCTTG
The DNA here is from genome assembly GCF_019279795.1 of Protopterus annectens. Lineage (NCBI taxonomy): Eukaryota > Metazoa > Chordata > Ceratodontiformes > Protopteridae > Protopterus > Protopterus annectens. The sequence continues at coordinate 79,945,563 of NC_056735.1, forward strand.
CAAGCAAATCCCCCAAAAAGATTCTATATTGGGTTGCTGTGAGATAGATGTTAAAAGGAAAAATCTGAGCTAGTCTATGAAGCAAAAATGAAAAAGTGGGAAGGTGTATACACAGAGAGAGACAGGCACACACACACACACACACACACACACACACACACATATATAAACCATACAAAATGAATGTGATATAATTATTCCTTATAAATTCAGAATGAGCTACATATTCCCTTATAACTAATGTCTTTTAGCTATTCCCAGTTAGATATCACCACAGCAGAATGCCAGTCTGCTAATGATTGGCAGTGAATTTTTACAGTGCCAAGGTGCCAGCCCAACACCCAACCTTGAAAGTAGGCACACCCATTCATGCACGCACCTACCTGCATGTCTTTTTAAATATCACTTGACTGTGGGGAGGATATGCAGACTCCACACAGAAGGTGCACCAGCCAAGAATTGACCCAGCAAACCTCTTGCTGTGAGGTGACAATGCTAACCGCTGTACCACTGCTTATATTTTGCTTTAAAGAAAATTAATTGGTTGAATGAAGATTTAATAAGGGAAGAAATAAAAAAGAAATAAATAAAGAAAAAAGATTGCTCACAGCTGAAAAAAGGTAGCGATAAATATGGAGAGAAAGTTAAAGAACTTCTTAAAGACCCTGAAAATTAAGAACAGAAATGTACATAGTTAAATCCCTGGGAATTATTTAACAAGTTTATACTTCTGTAACTAAATGTCATAATTACTTCTACCAACACCTGTTACAACTGTAACTTGCGCACATTCAGTAGAAGCCTTTGTAAACTTGTTGCATGTATTACATATTAATGGTAACTTCAGCATCTGTGTTGTTTAACTTTCCCTATAGAGGACAATACTGTTATACTGGCCTTCCCATTTATGTTCAAGAATTGTAACTGTGATATTCAGAACTGCTGGAATGTGAGTACAGTTTTGAGGATGTATATGCTAATTCTAAATTGACTGTATTCCTTCTCTCCTGAGGTACAGTGATCATGGGGTTAGTAAATGTAAGTAGCGGTGATGGGGGGGTGCATGGGAAATTATCCTTCCTGGAAAAATACTTTAAATGTGTAACAGTGGCTTTCAAAGTTCACTGTTACTTCTCTCACATCACAGTTAGGTTTTCATACCTCATGTGCTAGTATTATTGAGTTTCAGACTTCCAGTCAGCAGCCATAATGCTTAAATAATTGTTACATTTAAGTAGAGCACAGGAGGAACAGTGCATAAATATGCTTAAAATGTTAACCACAAATGCATACATGTATACATATATCTATTTAGATAGATATACATAAATATAATAATATCCATTTGTTAACCAGGTAGGCCCTCTGGACACACAGTCCCTTTTCGTGGCTGACCCCAGACCACTATCTGGTTGTAACTTACTCAAGGTCACATGGTAAGTGTATGAGGGCTGAGAGGAATCAAACTCTGTTCCACAAGAACTGCTGCTGACAGCGTTCCCATTCTGCCAGATCAATAAAAAATATTCTATTCTGTTTTGAGTGGTATATAATGATTATGTAGTATACTTTAAACCAAACATTATGAAAACTTGTATCCAGGATCCTGCAGTTGTTTCCTATGGACGGTGTCAGTCAAGATTACTTAAGAAGTTTAAAAGTCGCACAGTTTGCAAAAAATAACATTGTGCCCCTTATACAGCTAATATGTGTGCTTTTGTTTTACAGAACTATAACATTTTCCTTTGGACTGAGGATTCTTCATTACTCCTTGCTGAAATGGAATTTTGCTTTTAGCTGAATCAGGTATAATCTATGACATCTGCGGTGTAATGTAAGCATTTCAGCTCCCATGATTCTGTACTGGGAATTGAAGGGTCACTACATTACAACCACACTGAAACTGCATTTCAATCTCTGAAGGTAGATATTTGGCTGTGCTGCAGTATTATGCACTAGGGTATTATTTTAGTTATGAAATTCCTTGTATTACCAGCAAGCTGTTTCCAGTTGATTCATGTTTAATCTACTTCATTCCAGTAATGTGGGACAGCGAGAAGAAGTCATGATTTAGAAATTAAAATCATTAAGAACACATTTTACAAATTCCCTGTAAGGTTATAAAACAGCAGGTGATGTTATAGTAGTAGCAAGAAATGAACATCATTACATCATTAGTAATGCAATAACAGTACGTGCATACTGATTCAGCTAAAAATCACTACTTACTTTCCAAATATCAAAGAAATATTGTTTACAAAATTAGCTTGGGTCATAACATGTACTGTGCAAAATACAAAAAAAAAACAAGCAGCTTAATATGTTAGAACAGCCACCCAGCAATGTAATGTCTCTATAGGCACTGGAGATAAAAAGCAAAACACTTTGGAATTCAAGCAGATAATTCAGTTTATGTTTATTTTAATAAGAATAATGGAAGAAAATATACCAGAAAATGTTCCTTAAAAATACTGTAGAAATCATATTATGGAATATGTAAAACTTGCAGTCATGTTTATTTATAGTCCTACTATTACATGCAGAACTAAATTACCCATACTCCCTAGGATTCAATAGCCTCTGTGTACGCTTTGCACAAAGCCTACACAGAGTTTACATGTGTGCGTGGTGATCCGCGGTGAGCAGCAGTACTCATTGCATACTCATACAGTGCACCACATTTAAACATAAATAAACAAGGTCTCGTGGCTGGCATCAGTGTTGCTGGCCAGGAAACCACGTAAGCAAACATGCATAGCACTCCTGTTTAAATCAGAAAACTGATGGTCCACCGTTTTGTGTGTAATGCCACAATGATCACCAGGGCTTCATAGATAGCTCTCAATTTCTTAGTGCAAGACATCTGGGCAAAGGCCAACATAATGGGAGGACAACGACCCAGAAATAGGGACAAATTTGACATATTTGCCCTATAGAAATGTACTAGAATAACCGGGGGGTTGTGTTAAGACACATGTTCTGAAAGATTTGAAGTCTGAAACTCAAATGCATGTAATATTGAGTTACATCAGTCCTGAGATTATCCCTGTGATATGGCAGAAAGCCACAAATTTGATAAGGAACAAATCTGGACATTTGGTTGAGAGGTATGAATGTTAAGTATATAGTCCAAACACAGTACAGGACAGTGCATCTACAGTGCAGAGTACTGGGTACCCCCATTCCTGGCATTCTGTGCTGACGTTATGCAAATGATATGTAAGGTGACATGCACTGCCATGTAAAATAAACACTCAGGGGAGTTGTGTGCATTGAATAGGGACACACAGATGAATTCTAGGAATGAAAACAGAGAAAAAGGACAGGTGAAACAACCTACTGTACCACAGATGAGGGCATGTCCATGGAAGACAGTTGTAGCAGCAACACCAATCACATATCAATATGGTAGAGTAGGGACTACACAGTGAAAATGTTTATTATTTGACCTTCACACAAGGTGACATAACAATGGGAATGATATGTGAGTGAGATAATCATCCTTACATGAATAATGTAGAGGACATCTATCAGAGATCTGACATACAATTGGGGTAGGCTGCATATTGCGAAGCTGTGCAAACTGAATTGCCTCTCTTCTCTAACTACATTCTTAAAATATGGAATAAGCTGCCAACCCTAATAACCTCAAACAACTGTATTTTACAATTTAAAAAGCTGCTTAAGTCACACTTACCAGACACCTGGCTATGTTCCTGCAACACTCCTGGATAGACCTTTCTTAGTCTCTCTGCAAATCACTGTCCTTAAAATTAAAAAATATATATGAAAGCCCACTGTTAGTATTAACAACTTCCACATGGAAATAGTCTCATGATGACATATAATGTAAACGTGTCTAGCTAAAGAGTTGCATTCATCATGTATCTGCATTTTGCTATCAAAGTAGTAATTTCCCATAAGTTGTTAACCTCTGTTTAGTCTGTAATTGTAACTGTTGCTCCCTTCTTACATGTTTTGTGAAACATTGTCCTTCCTTCTTAAATGTCTGTAAAACTCCAATTTGTATTTGTATTTTTTTCCTGAGCTTTTCTTCCCAGGCCTCCACTAAAAAAGGACCTGTGTCCAGTCGGACTTTCTCAGTTAACAAATGTGAAATAAATAAATAATTAAAATAAAATGAGTGTAATCTCAGCAGAGGTCTCCAGTAAGTGGGACACAGGTAAAGGCTTATGGACAACAGTAAAAGAAGCAACCACAGTCAAGGACAATATCAAAAATAATATCAGCAGTAATCCCATGCCTCTGACATAACATATGCGATTGAGAGTGATCAAAGATGATTCTGCACAGACACTCTTGTACAACTATTATGATATATCTGCAATCTATGAGGGTAATCAAGCACACTGTCCTGATACTGTAACGTTTGCTGGAGATCTTAGGAGCGACACTGCTCTTCCTGTATGCGATATAATGAGCAATACAATACAGGGTGGTTGACTGGTGTGCATGGCATGTGTGTGTGTGTGTGTGTGTGTGTGTGTGTGTGTGTGTGTGTGTGTGTGTGTGTGTGTGTGTGTGTGTGTGTGTGTGTGTGTGTGTGTGTGTGTGTGTGTGTGTGTGTGTGTGTGTGTGTGTGTGTGTGTGTGTGTGTGTGTGTGTGTGTGTATATATATATATATATATATATATATATTAAACAAAAGTATGTTTCAATGAATGTCATTTACCCACGCTCATTTCCTCCAAAGTGGCATTACACCGAACGCCCCGACTGCCGAATTCCTTCTCCTATAAAAGGAACCACTTGGCCACCATGATAATAAATGAAATAAAGCAAAAGTAAGGCCTTCAAAGTGAGGGGCTTTGCCTCCCAGACCCCTCCTACTTAAATATACCAAATCCATCCAAGATTGTACTAAACCGAAAAGAGCCAAATTTCACCATGGTGGCCAATGTGTCAGATCCCCAGTGCATATCTCCAAACCTAACTCAATTAACAATTACCTTGCAATGTCCAATATGTATTTCCAGGCTACATCAGTAGACACCCCTCAAACTAAGGCCAAGTGTCAGATTAACCATCCAGTTTCAGTTATTTAATTCTTCCCTACTTGGCACTGCTGCTCTCCACTTAACATCGCAAAAATGTGGTTGGCATCATTGCTCAGATTTGCACACTACCAGTAAGTGGTGGAAAAGCATCAGTTTGCATTGCTTTAGTTCATCTGGTAGACATGGCACAGAGATGGGGTGTCCATGAGTCCAGGATATTTACTGGACTTCTAGTAAAGCACCACAGCCAAAGTCTTCTGCAAGTGGACTATTCTGGCTCCCAGTACAAGTCTGAGGCATGGAATAGTTTGGCTCAGGCTGTATCCAGTGTCACTGATAGGCCATGCACTGAAGAGCAATGAAGACATAATTTTAATTACCTACACAGGAGAAAAAGGAGTACTCTCAACTATTGGTTGGAGGAATTTGAGATTGCGGTCATCCCACAGCTGTGTTAGCCCGACAACAAGAGAGTACTTGTAAGAATTAGAAGGTTAAATATAGGCAAGACTGGTATGCATGATGCTCTTCTGTTCTTTTCTGTTCTTTCCCCATCTGCCATTGAGCATGAGTTCAATTGGCAGGCTCATGTTGTTCTATTGGAGAAACCGAGAGAAGTAAGTTGTATATATGCAACAGAAGAGAAGTGTTATTGCAGCATTAAAAGTTAAAGATAACTTTTTTGGTCTTTATAGAATTGTATCAAATTCATCATGCATATCCCAACTGTAAAAGCAAGTATGCATGCTTTAGTCTGTCACATAAACCAATTGTAAGAGTCAAATATTAGACAGTAGTCAGAGGTTGTGGGTTGAAATATTACAATTCACAACTATACAATGCTGTTATTTCTTCAATAATATTTACATTAAATTAAAAACTCTTTACCAGTGCCACAAATGCCCTGTTGTAAACTGTAATCTGTATAACTGGAACATGCATACATGCAATATATTCACATTTCAAGGATTATTTCAGCAATTTGTATTATAGTGTTATTTATTATGACATTTACTTAAATGTAATACTTCAGATAAAAGAGCTGTATAATTGTATTAATGCATTGTATGTCACATATGATGATATTAATTTTGTCTCCATTTTCTCTCACCCCAACACTTATCTGTCTTTTTTGTTTTCTATTATGTGTCATCAAAATGTCTCCATGTCATCCATGTGTACCACATCACTAATTGCTACACAACATAGTGAGGTAGGCCAGCCCCTGTGAATCAGCCTCCCCTTCCATCGGCCCCAGCACCAATGCCCAGTACATCTGGGAGACAACCTGGCAGCACTACCTCTACTGCCCCAGCATTATCTGTGCCCTCAGGTATTACTGACCCAGAAGCTGGTGCAGTGGAACATTCCAGGAACAGTGGTGTAAGTGGTGATTTCATCACCGGCAGGAAGTTGCCAGAGATGTTGCATAGGGCCGTGCACCTCACCATTGGTGTATGCCTATGAGAGATGGAAAGGCTGCTGTCCCTCATGGTCCATAGGAGGAGGAGGAGATGTCAAGCACTCCAGCCTCCACAGGAATAAGAGGACAGTGGTGACAGTCCAGTGGGTGAGGACTTGATTTTTACTGTCTCCAGGCTTGATGTCCATGAGCCTGTGTTGTGCCCCCTCCCTCACCCCAACCATGGTATTTCCCAACCTTTTGTGTCACTGTCCCCATCTCTTGTTTTGTTTGTCTTGTATGTTTACATTTGCTTCCTCACCTACCCAACTTACCTGACCCAGACATAGCTATGTCCCTTAACCAGTAGTCCTGTCTTACTGAATTTAAAAAGAAATGAACACCTATCCTAAAAAAAAACAAAACCCCACACATACCTCTTTATTTCATACATGTGTCTTCTTGACACACTTGATTTGATCCAATTGGCTATACAACACGATTGCATTGTTGTCACCCCTCTTTGTGGCGGTGACGGTCCAAATTCAGTTATTCTGCACATATTTTCAGTTTACACTGTTAAAGAAATGGATAGCTATGGTTCTTTCCTACTTCCCTCCTGCACATTCCTGTATTGATTTCTCTTTGTTCTTCCTCCTGCTTGATCCCCATTTCATCACTTGCCTATCTACCCCATTTTAACACCATTAATCTGGTCAACAACTAGAATAACACACAACACACATAAACAAAAGAAAAAGCAATGGATCCCTTCACCTTTTGGGCTCTATGATGTTTCACATCATACAACAATGCACAGTGCTGGTGAGTGGCCGTACAATCCTGCAGTTACTTCACCACAACCTTGCTTAACCCCGCTGCACTATCCCAACACACAGCAACACATGTACTATAAAGAATTCATGTCACTGCATTATCAATGTTTATTTAAGACTTTAAAACTATTGTATATACCTGGATGCAAACCCAGTATCGTCTGGGCTCAAAGAGAAACTTCTTAATGCATTTACATCGCTTGCCATCAAGTCAATTAAGCAGCAGGTGTGTTTCATAGACTCAGTACTAACTCTCAGACTTTTCCCAATGTGGCTAATGTTTGCTCACAGCTTAACTATGTACAAACATGGAAATATTAAAAATGTGTATCTTGCATCTACAACCACTTTGCCAACAATTGAGCAAACCAGTTGTTCACCGTGCTATGGAAAAGTAAATATTATTATGTATTACTGCTGTTTACTGTCCATTTCCTGTCTGTGACATGAAATTACATATGGAAACATAATGAACTGAAGGCCTTATCTAACAATATGTCACATATTTACAATACAGTCATGTGTTGGCTCCCCACAAGCACTGCGGCCCTGATTTCTCAGTAATTTTTCAACACATATATCACCTACACTACAGAAATTAATATCAAATGTTGTGTGATATGCGATATACATCAATCTAGTAACATGCAGAACTAAAACTATTCACCCATAAGCTTAAAATGCCTTTTCTGCAAGGCTAGGAAAGGAATCAGCATGAACTTTATCCACAGGGACACAGGTGACCCTCAACACACTTGACCTGACCTATTTTGGTTTTGTCAAGGGTAGATCTTAGTTTTTAAACCTACTGGACTTCTTTGATACTGACCCCAAAGACCTGGATGAGGAATAACAAGACATACTACCTACAATGAGTTATCCAAGGCCTTTGACACTATCCCCCATTCAGGTATCATAGAGAAAATCTCCCATCTTTAATTAACCAATACATTACTAGATGGATAACTAAATGGCTCCCCGACAGAACACATATTGTCAAAGTTGAGTCTGCACTTCCACCACTTACCAGTCGAATACCAGAAGGATCTGTGCTGGACCCAAAACAGTTTAGAAACTATTTCTCTGAATTCCAGGCAAAGTTAGATGGCCTGTGGCTTACTAATTTTGCAGATGGCTGTCAATTGGATGCAGTCATGTGGAGTGCTCCAACAATGTTAACATATTACAGAAGGGGCTGACACAGACAAATGATTGGTGCCAAACTCACGGATTGAACCTTAAAGCAAACAGTGCCTTATGGTACCCTTTGATAAAGAAGTATCCCTGCTAATTATGATATACATAGCACAATTCGAACTCAAACACAGTGTTGTGAAACTTGAGAGCATATGTTGATAGCAATATACACTTCAATCACTATGTGCCTATAGTGGTGAGACATGCATTCTATATTGCACACCTTATAAATAAAGCCATCATATCCAAGCCCAGGGAGGTCATAGCTCTGCTGTACTCTGCCCTTATCAGACCACTAATTAAGTGCAATGCTCCCCTCTGTCTGTACCACACCAGATACCTGCAGCAAATGGAGAAAACACAGACATTTGTGACCAGAAGAATCCAGGGCCTCTAAAACATGACATACATGGAAAGACTAAACTACCTGTCATTGTACTCAGTATTATACAGGCTGTGAGAGGTGACCTAAGTCTGGCCTACAGAGCAGTCTCAGACCCTGTCCTACTGGAAATGCTGGAAATCTGGAAAATAAATGGAACAAGAAAAACTTGCTCTAGGGATCTAAATCTAGCCTGTGACATAAGAAGAACATGCTGGGGAGACAGATATATCTCCCAGCAATTGTCACTTCTCTTACATAGGCCCCTGCTGCATATAAAGCAGTGCTTTTCAATAACCCTATTCAACTGCAACCTTGAAATCTGGATGGGTGATTGTAAATTCACCCCTGGGGTGGTATCTATGTCACCCATGGACAGAGATAAAATTGATCTGCTAACAATCACCATCTAACTATGCTCAATAAGGGTACTTGTGTTTTTACATGGATAGGCTTGCAAATACCCTAGCGTCATTAGGCTAGTAACCTCCTAGGGACCTATGAAGCTATGAACCGAACCTATGCAGGCCTCCCAACATCTTCTCTCCAACATGCCCTGCTGATTTCATCCATTATAGTTGACCTGCAGTCTTGCAAAAGTCAGACTTGTGCTATGGCACTTGTGTAATTTATTGAGTTCTGTAGCCTGTGTACTTAGATAGATAGGGCCATGGTCTGTCAATCATATTTTCCCAGGATATCAGGTACTAGATCCCCTGGAATGACACCAGAAACTAAGCCAATTGTTAAAGTCAACCATTTTCTGCTTGTACTGAGTCATCATTCTGGGTGATGGCAGAATGCTGCCTAAGGCTAGGGATATACCTGAGTTCAATCATGTCTCTCTTCATATAGCCCAAAGAGGTATGCCTCAAGTCATTCAAACCAACATGGACCATGACAGAGTCATAACAGTACCTGTAGTTCAGAGACTTGAGTGCATATGTGAAATGGTGGATTCTGGCCCCTGACAGACAAATAACTGTGACTTTCTCCTTATCCAGCATGGTGAGAGGCAGATCTGTGTGTCTCACAATGGAGTCTCCTATGACTAATATGTTGGGTTTATGGTTAAGCTTTAGTGGTTGTGAGACACAGGTGTTTGAACTATGCATGGTATGTAGTGTGGAAGGCTGCAGAGATCGCATCTGTTTTTCCTTGGAGGTCTCCTTTGGGCATGATTTTGTTGAGAACATCAACCTGTGTGTGTGTGTGGGGGGGGGTGTAGGTATGGGTGGTGTTTGCGGTGTATTAATTGTGTTAACAACCTTCTCAGTGCCAGATATACTGGCTTGTGAGGGAGAGATCATAGACTCTAGGTTCCTAATGTAATTGCATCTCTCACAAATTGTGTTCCTAGGTGGTTGTAGAAGGTGATTGTCTGTGTACATAAGGCAGTTGCTACACTGTCTCAGGATGCCCATATCAACCAGACTGGCAGGAGAAACTGTAGGAAATCGTCCATCCATATTTGTCAGAATTTCAGAGAGAAAGGCCAGGGAAAGCTAAGGGTAAGCCTAAAACCCAAGTGCTTAAACCAAAACCAAGAGGCTTAGAATAACACAATTTAAACAAGCTATAAACAAGCAGTAGGAAACACAACAGAAAATATGCAATTAAATAGTTTAGAGAACAAGCCACAGCAAGTAGTGGAAAAAGCAAGATGAAGTAATAGAGCAGAAGGAGGAAACACAGATACAGTAAAAGAAGCTGAATAATTTTATTTTTGTTAGTAAAGTAAAAAGGGAGAGAGGAGGAACAGAAGAAAATTCAAGGTTAAGGAACTTAGGGGTTTCACCTTCCTAAATGATCTCTGTATTAGGTAGAATGAGCTAATGAGATGGGACTGGGAGGAGTGTCCCTTATCAGATTTCCAGTAGGGGTGGGCAACAGCAAAACCCACAAACTATAAGAACACAACAGCAGTTGGGGAGGAGAAAAACAAAAATTCAACCAGAGATGAGCAAATATATAAATGGAGACACAGAAAAGTAAATGTTGTTGTGTCTTTCAGCTTTTCCCGGTTAGGGGTTGCCACAGCGGAACTCTGGTCTGCTAATGATTGATAGTTGATTTTTACGTGCCGAGTTACCAGCCCTGATGCACAACCTTCAATGAAGGTACGCACATTCACGCATGTCTCCATGCAGAAGATGCTCTAGCTGAGAATCGAACTGGACAGCGTTTTACTGTGAGGCGACAACGCTACCGCAGCACCACCACCGCGGAAAAGTAAATAATTCAGTTAAACAAATACATAAAAACAGTACAGTCAACTAGTGCAGTACTGTTAATAAAAAACAGTGCAGAACTGATAAGCAAATAAATACAACCAGTGCAGTACTGATAAAAAACACTAAACAATTAGATAAATTGTGGAAAATATACTTATGTAGCTCTGTATTTCAGATTTTTTAAGAAACACTCTCTGTCAGGCACAAATGGAGCTCTAGCAAGATAAGCTGAAATTCACTCAAATGTAATATTTTTTTATACCAGCAAGATAAAAGACACTTCCAAAGCCATACTCTGAGACAAACAGATAAGACAGAAGCTGTTTGATCAGTTTTTTCCCTTTGGAATGAATACACCACAAACCCACAGTAGGGGCAGGCAGCAGCAAAAGCCACCAACTATAAGAGCACAACAGCAGTTGGGTTGGGGGAAAACAAAAATTCAACCAGAGATCAGTAATTATATATAAATGCAGACACAGAAAAGTAAATAATTCAGTCAAACAAATAAATAAAAACAGTGCAGTCAACCAGTGCAGTACTGTTACACAAATAAAAAACAGTGCAGAATTGATAAGCAAATAAACACAACCAGTGCAGTAACACTAAACAGTTAGATAAAGTGTGAAAAATATACTTATGTAGCTCTGTAATTCAGATTGCTTAAGAAACACTCTCCATCAGGCAGAACTGGAGCTCTAGCAAGATATAATGGGAATATAATGATGAGTGGAACAACAGTAAAAGTGTATGTAACATCCTCTATTAGAACCCAAGACCATGTGTACGGCAGGTCTGCACTTACAACAACCAAACAAATCAACTGCAGTATACTCCACAAGATGTTAAAATCTTGTTTCTTTGTGTTTATAGGTCTGCTGCACTTACACCTGTTGCTACAAGAATGTTGAAGTAACACTTGTCTATTTTTTTCAGTTCATTGCTGTAAACTACAATATCACAACAGTAAAAAAAAAATTGCACACCCTGTACTAGAACCCAGGACCATCTGTATTCCAGCCCTACACTTACCATTGCTGCCGCAGGACTAGTTGCATGACATTCCCTAATGTACTAATCTTTCTTAAAGTCTCTATGTTAACCTCAGCACAACTCCACTTAGCAACTTTGCGTGATATCCAGCAGAATTAATTGAATTTATCCAGTTACGATTATTGGCTGTGTCAGGTCTGTCTGCAGGTGTTCTGTCTCCATCCTGGGTGGGCCCGTTGCCCAGTTTGCGCACTGCCATGGTTCATGCAAATGTGATAAGCACAGCCAAACCTGACATTCATTTTCCTTTAATTCCCATGATTGCACTATGTGGTGGATCGCACAAACACTGCCCCCGACCCCCCCAAATAAAAAAAAAGAAAGAAAGAAAAGAAAAACAAAAGGGACACGTTGTTATGGTTTCCTTCTCCCAGCCAGCAATTATTCACAGTTACAATCCATTAAAAACACACTGAGGTAGTGCCTGCACTATATTTGCATCTGCTACATTGAGACAAGTATGTGGGATTCAGCAATTATATTGAGTTCTCACCTGATCTGCATCTTCACTATGCTAACAGCCCCTGAATCTATAGAATAAAAAGACAATCATGTAGCTATTGAAACTGTCGGCAAAGAGACTTATTTATGTGGAGAACACAGAAAAGAGGCTATTACATTGATCTATATCTGCACAGAGGATCACTAAACTTGAGAAGGTATGCTTGTATTTTGTCAGCTACATACTGCATAGGCTGGAATATAATTAAGAAAAATCTGTAGCAAAGACTTTTACAGTTTTATCTGCATACATTAGTTAGAAGTGTACTGATGTCATGGGCATGTTTGTCAGGGCATTTCACAGGTATACATGATTGGCAATACCTTCACATTTTATTTAACATTTGTTTACTGGGAAGGTCCAAATGAGAAGAGCCCATTTTCAGTGGAGGCCTGGGAATAAATGCTCCAGATGCATGTCTTTGGAATGTGGGAGAAAACCAGAGCACCTGGGGGAAGCCCACACAAACGCATGGGAGTACCTGCAAACTACACACAGAAGGCACCCCAGCTAGGAATCAAACCAAAAAACCTCTTGTTGTGAGATGACAAAGCTAGCTGCACAACTGCACCACCCAAATAGAATGGAATTAAAATGGAATGTTCTGTGTTAAATCTGTAGACATGTTTCAGGGACAGTTCATTTGATAGCACTGGTACTATTTCAAAGATGTTTTTTTGCCAAACTGTGTCATTTGCCTGTTCTTTTTTTTTGGGGGGGGGGGTTAAAACTGCATTTCTGTTATGGCACAAACAAGGATATGTTGCTCTTGTTACTCTCCTTGTATTGCATTCTGCCTGTTGTTAGAATTTCACATCTCTAGACTGTTTTATGTTTCTTCAGTGGATAATATGCACTAGCTACCTTTTCTATTTTATCTGGAAACAGCTATTTGGCAGTTATGTGATACTTATGCGTATTATGCTTTGGTTGCCTTTTAGGACACCTAGGACTATGCCATCCAGGCATCTCAATCCTCAAAGACCACCATTCACTGATGGTGAAAATCAGTTCATTGTTAACACTTTTAGGCAACATGGTGCTTTCCTACATGAAAGGGGATGGACAGATATACCATGCAGAATGCAGATTTGGCAGCAGACTGTTGATGATGTTAATGCAGTGGGTGGCCACAGCAGAACATATGACCAAGTACACAATAAGGCCACTGGCATGATCTCATGTGCATGGAGGAGAGCAGCTGCAGTGGGCTGTAATCAGATGGGTACTGGGGGGGGGGTCTGCTACAGAGCCACCACTAACACCAAATAAAGAGTTTCTGTCCACTGTCAGGGATCCAGACAGCACCAAGAAAGGGTGCAGAACAGCATGTCCTCAACACTGGTGCTACTCTTTGGTGTTATTGTTTCAGAGATAGCAAGCATGTCCCAGGAAAAACTTCCAGGTAGGCTTTTGTATCGCAATTGTTGAATACCGTTGTATAGTAAAACAATTTAAATCAATACATTACTTCTGTTTCACAATAATTTTTTTGGGGAGGCCTGAAAATTGCTGCAGTTAACACATTCTGACTGATTCCCTTAGATTGGAGCTGTCCTCCAAGTTCTTGTTGAAAGTATAGTTAATGGACATATAAAGGGGTAGAAATATTACCCCCTGTGTTACTGTTAATTTTGATATGTTGTCCTTACCTTTTGCTTAACTTCTTCCAGGACAATCTGCCATGCAGAGGAAGTCCTTATCTGCAGATGGTAATCCAAACATTTTTATGTCAGTATTAATGAGCAATTCAAAGAAATATTTTAGTGCGTGATGTTGATGTCAGGACTGTTGTGTGTATTGTTGTACTGTCTAATAGTGGCAGCACTGTTCTTCTGTTAGCATATATTGCAGTATAGTAGTTTTAGGCATTGCTTTTTCCTGTGTTTGTTGTTTATTACCACAGTCGATCCTGACAATGGAAGTGTGGGATTTCGACCACCTGATGTCAGAGTACGAGCAGAGTCTGATGATGATGGTGGCAAAACAGAGGCACGGTCAGGGGGTGCAGACATTGAATCTGCCACAGAGGTTGACATTCAGTCATCTCCTGAAATTCCATTAGACACAGCCAGTAGGCCTATGTCTACCAATTCCAGTGAGTCCACAGATATTGGACAGGTGGATGTGAGACAATTGATCAGGGAAGTGTGGTTACTACAGCTTCAGTGCCTGTTGTCTCTGGCTGTAGCCAAAGTGTGAGTAAGGTGCCATGCAGGAGCATTGTTAGGGGTGTTCAAAGGAGGCCTGCTGTCCATTCTCCACCTGATACAGGTGACTGTTTCCATGCCACTCAACATATGTTATGGGCTGTCATGGATGCACATGCACATTCTCATAGGTGCTCTAAAGAAATGCTTAGGGTTGTAGATCTGTCACAGGCTGACATGTGTGAAAGCCTCCACCGTGTTGCCAGTTTAATGGATCAGACGAATGGCATGTTGGAACAAGCAGTGTCTGTGCTGGGAGGGGGACATCATCCTCATCAATGTAGGTTAACCACATCATCTGCTGTTAGTCAATGTGGCTGTGCCTGATCATGCTCTGATAATGGCAGTACTTCCACTGCTCCATCAGTGGGTGAGCTGTCCACACCCAGACATGGCAGGCCATGGGGTTGTGGTCCTGGGCATACTTGTGAGGGGAGGTTGTCCAGCACACATCAGTCACATTCAAACAGCAGCAGTGCATCTGACCGTGGGCGTGGACATACCAGTGCAACTCCTGGCAGAGCCAGTTCTCTTGGCCGTGGATGACAATGATGAACAGCCACCTTTACTATGCATGGCTCACACCTGTTTGACATATCAAGATGTAGAGCTAGCACAGAGCTAGGCTGTATTCATGCAGACTTACACACCACTTTCACCTGGAGGACCCTTACAGACACACACACAACAGTTAAATGGTTCAGCCGTGCAGCTTAAAACTTATTTTGTCTCACTGGCCATTTGTTGCCTTATCCAAATGTCTGCCTGCTTCTCTTTCTTACTCACACACACTCGGTGACCTTTTGTGTTAGCCTAGGCTTCCTGCCCTCCAACATCCTGCGCAAGTGATGATAAATGTGACATATATCTATTTTGTATCTTTTGGATTCAGGGATACATAAGCTTTGTGTCTGATACTCAGGGTGGATAGCTGACTTAGTGATTAGTATATATGAATTTGTGATGTTGAACTGGTAATTGTACCTTTATATTGGTCTTAGAAAGTTAGACAGTTGATAGCATCAACATTTTCCACTTTATAGGAATGATCTTCTGAGGGTTGTGAAGTCTGAAACTGCAATGTGTATCATTGCTTTCTAACTTCTCTCTTTAATGATTTTCCAGTACAAACATGGTGCTAACCTGAGGGCATGCAGTGACCATCACTACTTTTGAGAGGTATGACTGTGTGAATCTTTGATGCCCAAGGCCTACTACTTAATACTGGGCACATATAAGTGAAATGAGTCTCTGCTGTCATATGTTAAGGTAATTTCTGTACAAATCTCCCACCTTTTACTTGCTTACAGTACCAAGTAATAACATGCAAGGATATGGCAGTCACTCATATTATTACACAATGCACTCCAGGTTCAACACTTACCTCATACATCCAGCAGTTGCAACAGTTTTAGTTCAGGGCTGACTTGGTCTGATGCAAACAGTACACAGCCAATACATGGGGAGGTAAAGGTTGTGATCATTGCCTGGCATTAAAGTTACTGTATGTATGTGTGTAGGATGAAGCTTTTAGGCCCTTAGGTGGTGAGCGAGTGTGCTATGCATTTTCTCTTAGCCAATGTGAGGCCATATTGACACTCCTACATCTGCCTACACCCACAGTAGCTGCTACTTCCCCCCCTGACTATTCACCTATGTGTGGCTGTCGTGACTTTGGCCTTGGTGGTGGGTTGTGTGCCCCTTCCCCTTGTTAATACTGTTGAAGCTGTTTTCTCAGGATGATGTTGTGCAGCATGACAAATACTGTGAATATTTCAGTACATGTACATGTATTGTACTGCAGGGCTCTCTCAGATGTATCTAGGCACCAGAACTGAGACGTTAGCAGCCCAGACACATGCTGTATTATATTTCTGGTTTGGGTGTGTGCCTCATTATGGCATTCTTCAGTGGGTGGGTGTGCATTTCTGATAGGTGTTATCAGCCATTGTTCCAGTCTATAACCTGCATCCCCCAGTAAATAACCCTATGGTATATCCCCCCCCCCCAGTGAACATCTGATACAGTTGGGAGATGTGCCAGATATGTGAGTCATGGTAACTGCCAGGGTTGGCAGCATACACATTCAAGATGATTTTCTTGGCATTACACACAACTTAGGAGCTATTAGATGGAAAGCCCTTTCTATTAATGTAGAGCCTTCTCTGTTCACCAGGTGGTGCCTTAACTTCTACATGTGTGCAATCTATGGCACCAAGTACTTTAGGGTAGTGTGCTACAGGGTAGAACTCCTGTATATTTCTGGCCTGCTCCTCAGGAATATGGGGAAAATATATGTGGTCACTTGCATGTTGGAGCATAGCATTCAAGAATTGATGGAGGATCCTGAATGTTGATGCCTGTGACACCCCCAGCATGTCCCCTGTTGGTCTCTGAAAGGTACCTGTAGCTAAGATTCTAAGTGCTACACATACCTTGTCTCTACTGGGATGGGTTCCCCTCAGTTTGCCCTGGCTCTGCGTTGAGGAAATCAGAGGTTGCAGAGTTTCAGCAGTGTGTCTCTATCTACCCTGTAGCTCTCTACAATTTCCACATCATAGGTTCATAGGTAGGTACTGGGCTATCTGCCTGAGGGCATTTATAAGACTAGCCAGAGTGTGTCGGCTTTTGCCACCCCATTGATTAATTAACTGATTCTCTGTCAAGCAGAGCCAATGAAGTGATCCCAGGGGTGTATTTTCTGTTACCCATCCACTCATCAAGGTTTCTCTTGAAGAGTGTTAGTGAGGGGCTCTGCCTGATGTAATTTGGAATTTGTTCCAAAGCATGGGGAATCTCTGTGACAGGAATCTATCCCTCCAGCATGTTCTATTTATTGTTGTGGTGAGGATTAGCTCACTAGAGCGTGTGGCGCGTAGTGACTTGGATTTCTTTAGGTGGAGCATGTCCATCAATTCTGAGCTGGACATGGCTTTGTAAGTCAGGCAGAGATCACCTCTGAGTAAGCGATATGCCACTGAGTACAGCCGGAGTTTTTTCAGTCGGGCTGCATAGGACATATGTTTGAAGCCAGTAATCCACTTGGTGAGGTACTTTTCTGGTCTTTCCAGCTGTTGGAAGTGTCTTGTGAGGTACATCCCAAATGGGGCATTGTACTCTATGATGGGTCTAATGAGTGTTGAGTAGAGGGGCACTATAACCTCTTTATTTCTAGATGTGAACCCTTTAGTAATTAGATGGGCCACATAGAAGAATTTCCTAACTACTTTGGCAATATGATTGTCAAAGGAGAGATTACTATCTGCCTGGGTCCCCAGATCTCTTATTACCTGTGCTGTATTAAGGGGGCTGCCACCTATGTGGTAATTCGTGGGTGTTTTGTTTTTCCCAAACAGGATGACTATGCATTTTTTGGCATTTAGCTTGAAGCCATGACTTTGACACCAGGTGTCTGTATCAGTAAGACCCTTTTGGAGGATGTCCATGTCAGCCGGAGAGTCAATTATGGCTCCCATTTTGCAGTCATTAGCAAACTTGGTTAGCCATAGTCCTCCTGTGTTTGCCTGTACTTCTGAGAAGTATATGCTGAACAGTAGGGGTCCCAGGACCGAGCATTGTGGGACACCACTTGTGACTGGTTTAGAGTTGGACCTGGAGCCCGCTATTCTTACTGTGTGAGTTCTGTCTGTAAGTCAGTTGGCAACCCATCTCATGACGTAGGGGTTTATGTTCAGGCTGGTGAGTTTTTCTGTTATACCCAAGTGGGGAATGGTGTCAAAAGCCTTGGTAAGGTCAAGGTAGGCTGTGTGAATGATCTTTCCCTCGTCTATGGCCTTGGTGACTGCCTCGAAGAAGTCAACCAGGTTTAGTAGGCATGATCTGCCCATAGCAAAGCCAAACTGGGTCGGGTCAAATGTTTGGAGGTTCCCAATGTCTTTGTTAATGAGTTCCATGATTATGCGATCCACAGCCTTGCAGATCAGGCTAGTCAGGCTTATGGGGCAATAGTTACCAGGGTCAGTTGTGGCCCCTCCTTTTTGGAGATGAATAAACATTGCTATGCACCATTCTATGGGCACGTAGCCTGTGGAGAGGCTGAACAGAGTGTTTAGGTGGGGGGTTAGTTCGTTCTGTAGTTCGTGCAAGACGCAGCCTGGGACACCATCTGGTCCCATTGATGCTGTGTTTTTGGCTTTTGAAAGGGCTGTTTTCACCTGTGCGTCTGTGATTTTTGGGACACTACACTTTTCCGGTATTGTTGTGGGCCCTTTTGGAGGTGAGAGGGGGGTGAAGTTTGCACTGAATCTATCTGCCAGGATGTTGGTAATATCAGTAGGTTCAGTTTATTTTGTGCTATTTTGCACTAGTTCAGTGCATATCTGTGAGTTGCCACTTAGATTCTTAACATAGCTAAAGAAGGCTTTGTGGTTATCTTTTGAATCCTTGGCTATTTTTCTTTCGAAGTCAGCCTTGGATGATTTCACGAGGGACCTTAGTTTCTTATTGATACTGATCAGGGATGTCTTTCCTTCTTGGTATTTGCTTTTTTTTTAACTGGTTTCCTTCTTCTAATGTATAGCCTGTTTATTGCAGGGGTCCACCAAACTGGTTTCCTTCTCTTAGAGGAGTGAGTCTTGGTTTGCTAGGGATGGCATGATCCATGCATCCTTTTAGGTGCTCATAGAGTGCATTTGTAAAGGTTTCTGCATCTTGGGCAGCATTATCCTTTAGTGTGGGGTCTGTGAAACTTACCACCTCTGTCTTAAGTAAGGTGAAGTTTGCTTTAGAAAAGTTTTTTGCTGTGGTTTTCTTAGTTGGGGGTGGTGGTGGGTTGTGGACATCCAGGGTGATTAGTTTATGGTCTGATCTAACCAGTGATGGGTTGACCTCCAGTGTGGAACACCTGTTGCCCATGTTGGTGATGACCAGGTCCAATATGTTTTCACCTCTGGTAGGGAAATTTACCAGGTGATCCAGGGCATTTGAGTTGCTGAATTCCAGGAGGTGCTGGGCCTGGGAATTTTGTAGATTGTGATAAGTTACCTGGGGTCTGAAAACTCTTCTCCTTCATAGCCTTGGTCTATCATCATCATCAGCAGCATAGACAGCCTGTTGCACACACACACAAATTAAAGCAGCAGCCCCTAACATTGTTTTTGTGTAGACTCCTTTCTGTGGCTGTATTCTAATAGGTTTTTGAATGTACTGGAAAAAACAGCACTGAGTTTACACGGTTGCTTTATAGCTTGTTGAATAGTGCCTCCATATTGGATTGGCTGATTAACATGCAATTCAGCTGCTTATGCTGTAATTTGCATACCACTGTGTTTACCTTGTTTGCGTGGCTGTTTTTACTGTATACAAAAAGGTGTGCTGCTGTGTGCGCATCATGGCGTAAATGGACCATGTAGGCTTTATTGAATCCTCCTATTTATTTACACTATGATGCTGCTGCATTTTGCAGTATATCTGAAGAGATTTTGATTTGATGCTCTAAAATTTCATATATACATTGCATTTAACTGGTTATTTCTATTTCTATTTATTGGAATTGTGCTAGGTGCAGCCCACTTGAGTTACAGTATCATTTTCTTGGGTGATCTACATCAGTGATGAAAAATGAGAGAACACAGCCCTAAGATGATTACTTCTTTTTAGCCAAATGGAATGAACAAGGATAATCACATGTAAATATGTACACTGATAGATATAAGGCACTGACTTGTGCAATTATTGCACTACAACTGATCTAAAATCTGCAGTGAGCAACACATCTGTCCAACATTGTGATACATTTAATTAAAACCCTCCTTTACAAACAAGCACACATTGCAAACACCATACGCACATTCTCAAACATGACATGCACTGATGTTAAACATAGGACATAAGACTTTATAGAACATCCCCAACAAAATATCTTGCTCACAGATGGGAGCCATTACCCCCCCCCCCCAATACACACACACCATCTTATTTATATACACTTGTTCTAAATTCACCAAAAACAAAACATACAAATATATGATATCAGGCAAATTCACTGATACTCCACAACCGCTTACAACCAATATAGAAGTATACACCCATGTGTGCACCCCCCAACACACACACACACAAACACACACACACACACACACACACACACACACACACACACACACACACACACACACACACACACACACACACACACACATGCATACGCTCATATTTACACCTATCATACTTGCCAAACCAAAACAATACCACACTCAAGCCCAACATCATATACATAGCACATACTAAAATGCACTGTGTTCATGTGTTCGAAGACACTGTGTTTTCATACTCAGTTAAATGAATGTATAATCCCTTTTTTCCACCATAAAATCTAGTCACTGTATAGTACAATTGGAAACATACAAATGATCTCTCTGATCATAGCACGGATGCTGTGTGTTCTCGACACAGATGTCAAGAGTCACGTCCTGAGCTTCAGTCTTGAAGTGAGAATTTCTTGACATCCCTGTCTTAAACACAAGAGCTTGGTGATGATTAAAGACCTGATTGTAACCCTCTTATGTGAAATGAGTAGTTAATTACTGCATAAGTCAAAATTTAGTTGCTTGTAAATGAGAAAAAGGGGGATGATGATAATGATGGTATTTATTATGTCTGTAGTGTTATTCAAAGCAGCTGTATTCGTGACTGACGATTCATATAATCTAAATATATCAAGACAAAAGTAAAGCAGAAGTAGAAGGAAGAAAATGTGTCAGACGCTACAAACCATCACTCAGACAGCTTATTATCACCAAATCACTACAAACCATCACTCACACAGCCTAGCATCACCAAATTGCTACAAACCATCAATCAGACAGCTTATCACCAAATTGCTACAAACCATCACTCTGACAGCTTATCATCACCAAATTGCTACAAACCATCACTCAGACAGCTTATAATCACCAAATCCCTACAAACCATCACTCAGACAGCTTATTATCACCAAATCACTACAAACCATCACTCAGACAGCTTATCATCACCAAATTGCTACAAACCATCACTCAGACAGCTTATTATCACCAAATCGCTACAAACCATCACTCAGACAGCTTATTATCACCAAATCCCTACAAATCATCACTCAGACAGCTTATCATCACCAAATCGCTACAAACCATCCCTCAGACAGCTTATGATCACCAAATCACTACAAACCATCACTCAGACAGCTTATCCTCACCAAATCACTACAAACCATCAATCAGACAGCTTATTATCACCAAATCTCTACAAACCATCACTCACACAGCTTATCATCACCAAATCACAACAAGCCATCACTCAGACAGCTTATTATCACCAAATCCCTACAAACCATCACTCAGACAGCTTATCATCACCAAATCGCTACAAACCATCACTCAGACAGCTTATTATCACCAAATCTCTACAAACCATCATTCAGATAGCTCATTATCACCAAATCGCTACAAACCATCACTAAGACAGCTTATTATCACCAAATCTCTACAAACCATCACTCAGACAGCTTATCATCACCAAATCCCTACAAACCATCACTCAGACAGCTTATCACCAAATCGCTACAAACCATCACTCAGACAGCTTATTATCACCAAGTTGCTACAAAGCATCACTCAGACAGCTTATTATCACCAAATCGCTACAAATCATCACTCAGATAGCTTATTATCACCAAATCACTACAAGCCATCACTCAGGCAGCTTATCATCACCATATCACTACAAACCATCACTCAGATAGCTTATCATCACCAAATCGCTACAAACCATCACTCAGACAGCTTATTATCACCAAATTGCTACAAACCATCACTCAGACAGCTTATCATCACCAAATCCCTACAAACCATCACTCAGACAGCTTATTATCACCAAATCACTACAAACCATCACTCAGACAGCTTATCATCACCAAATCCCTACAAACCATCACTCAGACAGCTTATCATCACCAAATCACTACAAGCCATCACTCAGACAGCTTATCATCACCAAATCGCTACAAACCATCACTCAGACAGCTTATTATCACCAAACCGCTACAAACCATCACTCAGACAGCTTATTATCACCAAATCACTACAAACCTCACTAAATCGCTACACACCATCACGCAGACAGCTTATCATTGCCAAATCCCTACAAACCATCACTCAGACAGCTTATCACCAAATCGCTACAAACCATCACTCAGACAGCTTATCATCACCAAATCGCTACAAACCATCACTCAGATAGCTTATCATCACCAGATCGCTACAAACCATCACTCAGACAGCTTATTTTCACCAAATCGCTACAAACCATCACTCAGACAGCTTATTATCACCAAATCGCTACAAACCTCACCAAATCACTACACACCATCACTCAGACAGCTTATCATCGCCAAATCCCTACAAACCATCACTCAGACAGCTTATCACCACATCGCTACACACCATCACTCAGACAGCTTATCATCGCCAAATCCCTACAAACCATCACTCAGACAGCTTATCACCAAATCGCTACAAACCATCACTCAGACAGCTTATTATCACCAAATCCCTACAAACCATCACTCAGACAGCTTATTATCACCAAATCGCTACAAACCATCACTCAGACAGCTTATCATCACCAAATCCCTACAAACCATCACTCAGACAGCTTATCATCACCAAATCGCTACAAACCATCACTCAGACAGCTTATCATCACCAAATCGCTACAAACCGTCACTCAGACAGCTTATTATCACCAAATCGCTACAAACCATCACTCAGACAGCTTATTATCACCAAATAACTACAAACCTCACTAAATCGCTACACACCATCACTCAGACAGCTTATCATTGCCAAATCCCTACAAACCATCACTCAGACAGCTTATCACCAAATCGCTACAAACCATCACTCAGACAGCTTATCATCACCAAATCGCTACAAACCATCACTCAGATAGCTTATCATCACCAGATCGCTACAAACCATTCCCTCAGACAGCTTATTTTCACCAAATCGCTACAAACCATCACTCAGACAGCTTATTATCTCCAAATCGCTACAAACCTCACCAAATCACTACACACCATCACTCAGACAGCTTATCATCGCCAAATCCCTACAAACCATCACTCAGACAGCTTATCACCACATCGCTACACACCATCACTCAGACAGCTTATCATTGCCAAATCCCTACAAACCATCACTCAGACAGCTTATCACCAAATCGCTACAAACCATCACTCAGACAGCTTATTATCACCAAATTGCTACAAAGCATCACTCAGACAGCTTATTATCACCAAATTGCTACAAACCATCACTCAGACAGCTTGTTATCACCAAATCACTACAAATCATCACTCAGACAGCTTATCATCACCAAAGCGCTACAAACCATCACTCAGACAGCTTATTATCACCAAATCAGGCACTACACATAAAAACAAATAGTAAGAAGACACATTCAGACTCAAATAATTTTAAATTATCTTAAGGAAAAATGTTTATGTATAGACACCAGTGAATAAGCTAAGGTTTTTATTTGTAGTTCTTATCATGTACACCCTGCAGTTTGTTGTATTTTAAGTATCCTTAAAAGAACAGACTGTTCTACGATGTCTAATAAGCCTAAACCCTTCTATGTGATCAATAACAAGCAATAAATGATCCACTGATCAAAGCATGATTCACTTCTTGAACTCACCTCATACTTTTAAGAACTATTGCAACATGAATTACAAAAGAATGATAGAAAAATAACAATAACAGAATCTTAAAACCACTTAACCAAATGGATGACACACAGTCCAAATGCTATCTCTAAACAGCATTATAAATGCCATATCAAGTCTTTCCTGAAATGCCTGATGGAATGAAGCCAGTGAGCAAAAGCAGTTGAGTACTTTAATTAATAAGAAAAAGAAAGAAAGAAAGAAAGAAAGAAAGAAAGAAAGAAAGAAAGAAAGAAAGAAATGAAGTAATCAGCTATAAAATAGGGAAGGTACACAAACATTCCAATGATAAGCACTTAAAGCCAAACAAATGCAAAATCTGATACAGTCTGTTGGCTGTTATTCAGCAACTGCCATCTTGGAATGGTGAGAGAGAAGAGAGCAGTCTGGGACCCTTGTAAAACATATGTGTGTTTAGGGCAAAATCTCGTTTTTATATGCGCATGGCAGAGAAGGTCCTGCTGTTGCAGGGAGCTGAGACGAAGAACTAAATGAATAACATAAGCAAAACTAAGATGACAAGAATGGAGAGATGAAAAACACTAGCTTTCATGAAGGGCAGCAGAAGGTAGTTGCTCAGAAACAGACAAGCAGGAGAAGGCTAGACAGTTATAAACCAAAGGAAGAGAGTGTAAATGGCAACTGTCGACTAATAAAGTGTATATTAGTTTTACAAAACGAAGTAAGAAAGATCACGATTACAGCCCCCTTGGTTCAATGCCAATCACATTACATCATTAGTCCATTTAAGGCAAGGTTTCATATGTGTTATTGTGTATTGTTAAGCTGGCAATATAAAGAAACAGAACAGAGTAATCAAAAAAGACTATGGCTGGAATTCATAGACACGTCATGCTTTGACAGCTTGTATAGTGGGAAGAGATGACCAGTTCCTAGTACTCCCTGCTGTCTGAATGTACAACTTCACTCTACTAAGCAGAACAAGGTTTAGTGCGATATTTAAATGTGGCTTACATGGGTCAGACCTAGGCTAATGTAGTCCAATATGCTGCTGCTACCTCTTAACTATGAAATTACTCCACATAACAGTGATTAATCTATGTAAGTTTAAGTCCCAAAGCAGCGGTGTGCACTTATACAATTCTTTGTAGGGAAATCTGCACAAGTGAAGCAGAACAGCTTTACTAGGTGTAGATTACTAACCCAGGTAAAGAGATGGAATGTATGCATGGCAGTATGTGGCTATGAGTTTGTGTGAGTTTGTGTGTGTGTGTGTGTGTATGATTGGAAACCTGAATATATGCTTCTTTTTCATAGGTTCATAGCTTCATAGGTAAGTACTAGGCTATCTGCCCAAGGGCATTTATAAACCTAGCTAGAATGTGTTGGCTTTCGCCACCCCCTTAGATTAGTTCCCTGTGCCTCTGTCCAGCAGAGCCATTAGTTCCCTGCGCCACTGTCCAACAGAGCCATTAGTTCCCTGTGCCACTGTCCAGCAGAGCCAGTGCAGTGATCCCCGGGGTAAATTTTCTGTTTCCCATCCACCCATCAAGGTTTCTCTTGAAGAGTGTTAGTGAGGGGCTCTGCCTTATGTATAGTGGAATCCTGTTCCAAAGCATGGGGAGTCTCTGGGATAGGAATCTATCTCTCCAGCATGTCCTATTTATTGTTGTGGTGAGGTTTATATCTCTAGAGTGTGTGGCTCTCTGGGATTTGTTTTTTTTTTAGGTGGAGCATGTCCATCAATTCTGTGTTGGACATGGCCTTGTATGTCAGGCAGAGATCACCTCTGAGTAAGCGGTATGCAACCGAGTACAGCTGGAGTTTCTTGAGTCGGGCTGCATAGGGCATCTGATTGAGGCCAGTAATCCTCTTGGTGAGGTACTTTTGTGGCCTTTCCAGCTGTTGCAGGTGTCTTGTAAGGTACATCCCAAATGGGGCATTGTATTCTATGATGGGTCTAATTGGTGATGAGTAGAGAGGCACAATAACCTCTTTTGTTCTAGATGCGAACCCTTTTGTGATTAGGTGGGCCACATAGAAGGATTTTCTAACCACCTTGGCAATATGATTATCAAAGATGAGATTACTATCTACTTGGGTCCCCAGATCCCTTATTACATTTTCTGTATTTAGGGGACTACCACTTATGTGGTAGTTCACGGGTACTTTGTTTTTTCCAAAGGGGATGACTATGCACTTTTTGGCATTTAGCTTGAGGCCATGATTTTGACACCATGTATCCATCTCAGTGAGACCCATCTGGAGGGTAGCTGTATCAGCCAGAGAATCAATTATGGCCCCTAGTTTGCAGTCGTCTGCGAACTTCGTCAACCATAGTCCTCCTATGCTTGCCTGTACCTCTGAGAAGTATATACCGAACAGGAGGGGTCCTAGGACTGATCCCTGGGGGACGCCACTTGTAACCGGTTTAGAGTCGGACATAGAGCCTGCAACTCTCATCATGTGGGTTCTATCCATGAGCCAGTTGGCAACCCATCTCGTGATGTAGGGGTTTATGTTCAAGCTGGTGAGCTTGTCTATAATACTAGAATGGGGAATGGTGTCGAAAGCCTTTGCAAGGTCTAGGTAGGCTGTGTGGACCTCCTTTCCCTCATCTAATGCCTTGGTAACCATCTCAAAGAAGTCCACTAGGTTTAGGAGGCATGATCTGCCCTTAACAAAACCAAACTGGGTAGGGTTCAAGGTTTGGAGT
This sequence comes from Protopterus annectens, assembly GCF_019279795.1. Taxonomy (NCBI): domain Eukaryota; kingdom Metazoa; phylum Chordata; order Ceratodontiformes; family Protopteridae; genus Protopterus; species Protopterus annectens. The sequence continues at coordinate 79,972,802 of NC_056735.1, forward strand.
TTCCCAATGTCTCTGTTAATGAGTTCCATGATGATGCGTTCCATAGCCTTGCAGACCAGGCTAGTCAGGCTTATACGACGATAGTTCCCAGGGTCCGTTGTGGCTCCACCTTTGTGGAGCGGGATAACCGTTGCTGTGTGCCACTCTGTGGGTATGTAGCCTGTAGAGAGGCTGAGCTTGAACAGTGTGTTTAGGTGAGGGGTTAGTTCATTTTGGAGCTCTTGTAAGACACAGCCTGGGACCCCGTCCGGTCCCATTGAAGCTGTGTTTTTGGATTTGGATAGGGCTGTTTTAACCTGTGTGTCAGTGATTGATGGGGCCCTACATTCTTCTGGTATGGTTATGGGCCCTTTAGGGGGTGAGAGGGGGGTGAAGTTTACCCTAAACCTGTCTGCCAGAATGTTTGCAATATCAGTCGGTTCAGTGTATTTTGTGCCATTCTGCACTAACCCAGAGCAGAACTGAGAGTTTCCACTTAGGTCTTGACATACCTAAAGAAAGCTTTGTGGTTATCTTTGGAGTCATTGGCAATTTTTCTTTTGAAACTAGCCTTGGATGATTTTATGAGGGATCGTAGTTTCTTGCTGATACTGATCAGGGATGTCTTCCCTTCTTGGGATTTTACTCTTTTCTGTACTAGTTTTCTCCTTCTGTTGTATAGCTTGTTTATGGCAGGGGTCCACCAGACTGGTTTCCTTTTCTTGGAGGAGTGAGTCTTGGTTTTACTTGGGATAGCACGATCCATGCTTTCCTGCACATGCTCATAGAGTGCCTTTGTAAAGGTTTCAGCAGCTTGGAGAGCATTGTCCTTTAGCATGGGGATTGTGAACCTTTCCACCTTGGTCTTAGGTAATGTGAAGTTTGCTTTTGAAAAGTTTTTCATGGTGGTTTCCCTGATTGGGGATGGGGGCAGAATGTGGATATCCAGAGTGATTAGTCTATGGTCTGATCTAACCTGCGAGGGGTTGACTTCCAGTGCGGAACACTGGTCGCCCATGTTGGTGATGACCAGGTCCAATATGTTGTTCCCTCTGGTTGGGGTGTTGACCAGTTGATCCAGGGCATTTGAGTTTATAAATTCTAGGAAGCATTGGGCAAGGGAGTTAGTACTTGAGTAGTTCTCCCAGTTTATGTTTGGGTAATTGAAATCACCCAGTATTAAGGTGTTTGGTAGGGCCTTCATATTTCCCAGTGTCTCCAGAAATGCGGAATGGGGGTCCTGCGCCATGGTGGGTGATCTGTAGCAAGCTACAATTTGGATTGCAGTTTTTCCCATTGTTAGTTGCACATGAATGATCTCTGATGCATTGTGCTGTGTATCTGTCACTGGGAGAGAAGGCTGTGCCTGTGTGCAGTCTGCAGGACATGTGCTACTTGACGACTATTTAAAAAGTTAGGATTCATACTGAAAAGTCCTAAATTTCTAGGATGAATAACCAACAACTGGGACTGTCAAATACTATGTTTGAGATTTTTAGAATATTCCTTTTTCTCTGAGGTATGGTGATCTCAGAATTTGTATAGATAAGTTCAAGGTGTGCATGGCTCACTCCCCCATATCAGGTTGCGCAGAGGGGGAAGATACAAACATTGTTCAATATTCATTCTTTTCCTGAATCTACTGCCTTTTATTTTTCATTTTTTCAAGATATGGCAATCAGACGCTCAACATTTCAATTTAGAGCAGTGCTACCTGATAGTGCAGGGTAGTAGGATAGTCATCCTGCACTGTAGAACAGTGAAGAGTTGAGCAATTCATAGCTATGCATATTGATTGGTACTGAGATGTTCTGATTCTAAAGTTAATGATTCTGAATTAGAAAAAGCCACACCAACACATCAGGCATCAGTGCAAATTGCACCGTCGCAGTAATTTATATGAATCCTGCCCTACATGTGCATCGAGCTCTATGCACACCTGCAAGGTTTGTTAGAAACCAAGGTGAATGGACGGACACTTAAATATGAATCCTGCCCTACATGTACACCTGCAATGTTTGTGAGAAACCAGGATGAATGGATGGGCAGTTAAATATGAATCCTGCCCTACATATGCATCAATCTCTATGTACACCTGCAAGGTTTGTGAGAAACCAAGATGAATGAATGGACAGTCAATGTTTCTAAAAAAGGATGACACCTGAGTGTGCGTGGATGTGTGAGTGTATGTCTGTGTTTGTCTTTCTGTCTGTGTGCATGTACGTACAAGTATTTGCATTAAAAGCATAAAGATGTTGGGTATGCAAAGACACTTCCATCCATACCATACATATAGTCTGGACAGAATATAGCACAACTGCCATTCAGCTGTTTCTGGTCATTTCATTCCCACTTTATTCTGTTATCAAATAACTAGAAACCATCAAAAAATCAGAACTCTTTAGTTTCTGGTGCAACCAGACAAATATGACTGTGTCTCGTGCTTCAGAATGTTATTTGCCAAAAGTGACTGCGTCTTAAAACAATTCTAAATAATATTTCTTTCTTGGAATAAAATGACAGCAGTACAGGTCTCTACATAATGTTTTTTTTTTCAACAAACATTCTTGTGTAGAAGAAGTATGTGTTGTTTGCCACATAAGTGCCTACTTCACCTGCTGCTGTGCAATCATCTACACATCATTTCACAAAGTATTCCAGATGAAAGCATTGCTCTATACTGCATGTCAGGGGAGGGGGCAGTCTGACACAATTCACATGCAAGGAGCCTTTTTCTGTGACCCACTGTGTTTAATCAACACTGATGTTTCTGCTGTAATGTGGGAACAGTATATTGGATGGCAACTCTGTCACGGAATCACACATCTCTCCCATGGAATGACACAACTCCTTTCAATCACAGTACACTAAAGTTGCTTAGGAGGTGCACTGACAGTCACATGACAAGGCAGCACCTCTTACCTCATCCCCCACACTTACTGAGCAGCTTGCTTATAGTCAAAGTTTCAGATGCTACAGTGTGCTGAGTTTTGGTAATTCTGCAAAGACAAAGAAAATTAAAGGAATAAAAGTGGTATTCACTTAGATAAATAAAGTAATAGATTTGTAATAGTGTATTAGTAATTAATCTGAAAAATGAATCTGTGTACTGTGAAAACAGTACATCTCTCAGATGCAGGAAGTGAAATTCTTAAACAATGATCTATAACTGGGAGTGGTTATCACAAGATGTGCCCACTCGATCATGACAGTGAAGCCCCAGTGATCAAACTATGCCAACTGTGGGCAAATCCAGTGATATCTATAGCTAGGCATTGACTATTGCTATTATACAATGGAATTATTTAATAAAGAAATGCTTACCTTTCTTAAATCTGATTGTATAATGAGACTGTAATGTTTTTGCACTTGTCATGGTCAAAACTGCGGTATTTTGCATGTGCGTGGCACATTTGTCCACAAGCTTGTAGATCAGTGCAGTGCTTTAAGTGAAACAGAAGCGAGAGGTTTTCTTTGCACTGTGTTCCCATTTTTTTTTAATTCAAAGCATCAGATTCTACGGTGGAATTGATGGAAGTCTTGAATGATTTTAAAAGAGACAGGGCAGGAATAAGAGGAAAATGAAGGGCTGACTGCAAATCCCTAGACATTCGGCAAGCATGATTATTGTGCTGCTGGTAAGCATATGTCTCAGCTCTGCAGAGTTTTGCAGAATGTCCTTCATTTCTCTTTCCCCGATCCTCATAAAATACTGTATTAAACCAAAATCACTCTAATATATGGTAGGATGGAGTTAAACAACATATCCCAGTAGAAAGTCCAGCTTCTCAACAATGTTTTAGTTTCTGGACTTTTTTCTGTTTGATATATGCTCAAGTTATAATGCCCATGCTGATTAGGGTGCCCTATCAGCATCCATCATACCTTTCAACTGTATAGATTTTTGCCTCATCTATTTGGTCTGTTCCTCATAAATGTTCTGGCTTTTTGACAAGTCACCGAGGACTGACATCACTAAGTAATGACAGATATTCGTGTTTCAGACTTCACATCCTTCAGAAAATGCATGCTAATACAAAACCTGCTATCCAAGCAACTTTCTAAGAGCAATTTTTAAACTCTCTTCCTATTTTTGGACATTTGTCTCCCCATTAATTTAGACTTTGTTCAGATTTCATGTTCAAGTGGCTGAGAGGTAGCCTTTGAATAGAAATTGCCTTTTTTGCATAATTATGTATTGTTGGTGGGAAGACACTTCACCTAGGCCAAAAACAGAAGTTGGAACATCAACATTAACTCTCACCTGTTACACATTATGTGGTGTACAGTCAAACATTATCCTACCATCATGAAAGGACAGCATTTCCTACTGACATTTTAAAGCATGATTACCTAGTTATATATCTCATTAAATATTACAAATGTTATACATTATTTTTCTTGATTTAACTGGCCCCCGGATTCACAAAAGCTTGCACGGAGTGTAAAATGAGTACAGGAGGTCATGCAGGCAATATGTCTGCCGTGCGATCCAGGAACAGCCGGCAGGGGCATGCACGAGAGCTCCAGCACTAATCCTGTACGGACTAAGCCCTGGTATACAAATCACCACATTTGCAGGAGAAATCCATGCAAATAAGGGGATTTTGCAATCCATGAAGCTTGCAATTGTCCGTGCAAGACTAGAGCAATCTGTAGAAATGTACTTGGTTAGTAACTGAGGACATTTCTGCAAATTCCAAAATGGAGCTATGACAGCTCCAAATAAAGGCTGCATATCATTGAGGAAGCATGCCAATGGCCAAGTATAAGGCCATCGGCATGGCAAACTGTTTACAAAATAAAAAAAATCAACTTTTAATTTTTTTTCGCCGATCTCGCCTGTTTAAGCATATGGCAGTGGCACACAGACGGGATCGAGGGGAAAATAAGAAAATAAACTTAAAATGGGCAGTCTAACTAAAATCAGTATTCTGCCATGCAAGTCAATGGCAGGCAGAAGATAAACTGGCCAGTGAGTAGTGGTTGCTAAGGGGGGAGGCTCAATGTGGGACATGTAACTATGTATTAGCAGGCAATCCTATGCAAATGAGGGAAAGGATAGTGAATCCCAGATTTCCCCAGGGTGTGAGGCAGGTCCCAAGACTGTAAAAGTAGAAATAGCTAGGTGCAAGACTAGGATATAGGTGACATCATGGGGGGGTGTCAAGCATACTGTAAGTGGATTGGAGCCCTGTGGCTCTGGACTGCTCCTAGCTTAGCACAGCTAAGCTAGAGGTGTGACCAAACTGCCTAGCACTCTTTCCAAAGTGTAAGCAGGTGTGCGCGCTGCTCTCTGGGTCTTACAGGAAGAAAAAGGAAGTTAAACCAGGAAGTAGCAGCTCTGTGTACATTTGAGCACTCTGTTTGTGCGGCGCACACACAGGCTTAAACAGGGAGGCAATGGGAAGGGAAAACAGCAGTAGGAAGGTAATCAAGGAGAACCAGCTTAGCTGACAGGTGAAATGTATCAGAAACAGCCAATTAGACAAACAGCAGCCCAGGCCAGCCCAGCACACCACTATAAAGTATGCAAACACCTTCCCCCCTTGTTTTTCCAAAAACCTCTGCACCACCGGTGTATAAAGACGGGGAATTTTACAAAAAGAAAGGAAGAGAAAAAATGTTAGGGGCTGCTTTTACTACCATAAACCAGCATGTGCAAGAGGCTGAGGGTTGTGAAGATGTGAATGCTGCTGAGCAACCTACAGTGAGGAGACGGAGATGAGTGTACAAACCCAGGGTAACCTACCAAGGGCTACATGAGCTCGAGATAGTGGAGCGCAATAGGGTGGACAGGGACCTCCTACAGCAAATTGTTGAGCTGTGCCGGCCATGCCTCACACACAGAACTAACAGAGGGGAACCCATCCCAGTGGATACCAAGGTATGTCTAGGCCTAAGAATACTAGCTACAGGTACCTTCCAAAGGCCAACTGGGGATATGATGGGGATTTCACTGTCATCAGCATCTAGGGTATTCCACCAGTAGCTGGATGCCATGTCAGCACATGTCGGTGAGCACGTATATTTCCCCATCACCTATGAGGCGTTGGCCAGCAATATGCATCTCTTCCACCAAATAGCAGAATACCCTGAGGTAGTGGGTGCAACAGACTGCACCCACATATGCATTAAAGCACCATCAGGTGAACAGGGTAGGGTCTACATCAACCACAAGGGCTTCCCCTCCATCAACTGCCAGGTTGTGTGCGATTCCCAGGGCATAATAAATAATGTGTGTGCTGGCTGCCCTGGAAGCTACCATGATTCCCACATCTGGCATCTGACACAGCTGTACCAGACATTTGCCAATGGGGACATCCCACACGGTCACCTAGTGGGGGATGCTGGATAAGCACTGGAGCCATGGCTGATGACACCCATCAGAAATGCACACACACCCGAACAAGAACTCCACAATGAGGCACACGCACAAACACAAATCATAATTGAGCATGTATTTGGGAAGCTCAAGTCACAGTTCTGGTGCCTGGACACATCCGGTGGAGCCTTGCAGTACTCACCAACTACATGTACCCAAATTGTCCTTGTATGTGCTATGCTACAAAATATGATCCTGCGGAAACAGCTGCAGCAGGAACAACATGGTGCAGGGCCACACAGCCCCCCCCCCACCATTGCCAAGGCCTGCACAGGCACAGAGTGACTCAGAGGAGGAACAACCTGAGCCTGCCCCAGCAGGCAGAAGGAGGCGTGCCCAGTATGCCCTGGCCTTGGCAAACAGGCAACACATAGCACATGCACTGACACAGTAGGGACCCAGGGAATGACACCTCTCTCCGACTCGCACATACAGTGAAAGGGATGCCAAACATGACACTACCTGTGCTCAACCATGTATAGGGAGTGTACTATGTGCATCCGACATAGGTAGCCCTGCAGCACCACCCTCAATACTGGGACACCCACAAGGTAAGTGACTCACACATGCCAGTTGGGGGAGAACATACCAAACAACAGTCACAGCCAGAGGATAGGTGTAGACAAATACAATCAAATGCTGTACTATGGCCTCTGAATGAGCCCTATGGGTAACCCCTCCTCCAGGCCTACACAGACAGTCCACAGCAGGCCAGGCAGTTGAATGTAAGTTGTGAAGGCTAGGAAGTCAGAAACTAATATGTAGGTAGTTAAAGCTAAGATCTGTAGTACACTGGTATGCCTCTAGCCAGCACAATAGGTAAGACCACAGACTGAAATGGTGTACCCAACATACCAGTACAGTCCTACCAAATGTGTAAAAGTGTCAGGTGTGCCCCATCATTCTACCTACACTTATAGTTACAGTCGGGTGTGCTCCCCTACCCCTGTGTAGAAATGCAGAAACAGTCAGGTGCCCCCCGCTAGGCAGAAATGTAGCAACAGTCAATGCCAAATGACCAATATATAAAACTAAACTGTTAAAAACAAAAAGGTGAAAAAGTGGTGTTAAAAAGGCAAACGCTGAACGCCCAAGAACCAGGAGGATGTAGCTGAATAATTCTCCAAACGCTAGTAGCAATAGAATAGTCAGGCACCAAGCATGAACAGTAAAAGTCCTTTTATTATAACAAATGAGTTGGTTAAGCGCTTTCACCTACTAAGCATGTAGGCTTCTTCAGAACAATTAATAGCTTGTAACATTGTTGTTTAAATACTTGATTTGGCGCCAAAAAGTTTTTTAAAAAAACAACTCTTAAAGCAATAACATCCACAACCTGAACTAAAATTTTATATACTACTACAATCAAAAAACGTATAAGTGCTTTAAAAATTATACTATCTAATAAGTACATATAAAAATTCTGTAAAATTAATATAAACGACGTTTACAACCTAGTATACTACTTAATATAAATAAATAATCTATCTGCTAATACGTCCTACATAATGCAAACTATACTACGTGTATATAGAAAGTAATAAATACACAATACTACAACTTGAGATGTAAAGCTTCTACATGCAAAGACCACATGCAAACAGGATTAAAGAAATAATGAGTAAGTATTGGTATACTTTGTTGATAAATGATGAATTAATTGATATATTGGGGACAAAACCTAATTTTGTATATAGGATGGGACACAATTTAAAATATCTATTGGAAACAGGAAGTAAGAGGAAAGATATACAATCTCATTCTTACACTAACAAATGTGGTACTTGTGCACAATGTAGATATATGTCTAATGAAGCAAAGATAGTGTTAATGAACTGTAATAGGACTAAAATATACCCTAAGAGAGGAAACTGTAACACTAAATTTTTAGTTTATTTGGCAAAATGTACAGCCTGCTCTTCTTTTTATATAGGTAAGACGGAACAACAGTGTAGGAAAAGGGTTTATGCACATTTGTATAGTATTAGAAAAAAAGATGATAAGAATGCTTTAGCGAAACACGTTATGATCAAGGGAATTGAACATGAATTTAGATTTACCATTTTGGAAACTGTTAAATCAGATCCCAGGGGAGGTAATATCAAAAGTAAAATAGCATTCAGAGAATGCTATTGGCAGCTATTGATGGATGCCACCACCCCACCGGGTTTAAATGAATATATTTCGGTCAAACCCATGTTGGAAATATAATAATATATAATTAATATTAATAGGTTATATGAAATCAACATATTTATATTTATAATTATATTATGCATATTTTTAGGGTTATTAGAATTATCAATTATGTTTTAAGTTTATTAGAAGCTTTACATCTCAAGTTGTAGTTTTGTGTATTTATTACTTTCTATATACACGTAGTATAGTTTGTATTATGTAGGACGTATTAGCAGATAGATTATTTATTTATATTAAGTAGTATACTAGGTTGTAAACGTCGTTTATATTAATTTTACAGAATTTTTATATGTACTTATTAGATAGTATAATTTTTAAAGCACTTATAAGTTTTTTGATTGTAGTAGTATATAAACATTTTAGATCAGGTTGTGGATGTTATTGCTTTAAGAGTTGTTTTTTTAAAAATTTTTTTGGCGCCAAATCAAGTATTTAAACAACAATGTTACAAGCTATTAATTGTTCTGAAGAAGCCTACGTGCTTAGTAGGTGAAAGCGCTTAACCAACTCATTTGTTATAATAAAAGGACTTTTACTGTTCGTGCTTGGTGCCTGACTATTCTATTGCTACTAGCATTTGGAGAATTATTCAGCTACATCCTCCTGTTTCTTGGGCGTTCAGTGTTTGCCTTTTTAATGCCACTTTTTCACTTTTGGTCATTTACGCTGGTACTTCTGTTGTAAAAACAAAAAGGTGAGTAACACTGTGAGCGGAGTCAAAAAGACAAAGATATAATCACAAACCACGTTTAATGTAAGCGCTTTCGGTAAGATCAATGTCCCACCTTCATCACACAATAAACAAAAACAATGGTACCATTTTATATAAATCACAAGTATCGCAATTGATTAATTAACAATTAAAATACTTGAAGCTGCTTGTCCTTAAAAATACTACTCAGCAAAAACAAGGTCAGTGCTAAAAGGAAAATAACTAATATAACAGTACATCTAGATGTTAAAAACTGCTTAAAAATATATACCATAATAAATACATTCTAAACATTATAAATAATTGATTATTATAAAACTTTAAATATTAAAATTTTTTTAAAGGAAAAGGTAAAATCTTTTGAAATGCCATCAGATAAAAGGGAAACAGTCCAAAAGGGATGTTACTAGCTTATTAAAATAAAATAAATAACAACAGTATTGTCGGAAAACTATTAACACATATTATATCATCTATTTAGGGCTAAACGTTTTAAAATACATTTAATAGAAACAAGTTTGTTTAGACCAGGGAAGATATAAGCTTCTGTTTTAATCTGCCACATGATTTCATCTATTTTTAGTAGCAATTGCCACGGTCCACCTCTAGGGTCGACATATCTCTGCTGCAAAATAGTAAATCTAAAATTATGCTCAGGAAAGGCCATCACATGTCTGGCTAAAGCGTTATTCATATTCTTCTTATTAATTGCATAAATATGCTCATAAATACGCTGTTTCATTTTTCTCTCAGTCTTTCCGATGTAAAATGCAGAACACTGGGAACAGATGGCTACATAAATTACTCCTATACTAAGGCAATTAAACTTCCCATTGATGTACAATGTGTCATTTTTTATTTGGATATTATTCCCGACCATAATAAATCTGCATTGGTGGCATGCCCCACGTTTAGACATGCCTAACTTACCAACTACTTCAGGCTTACTCTTTCTTTCTAATAATGCTTTTAAATTAGTTCCTCTTCTAAAAATGACATTTGGTTTCATTCCTAGTGTTTTTAATAGGCTACTGTCTTCTAAAATAATGGACCAATTTTTATACAATATTTCTTTAATTCTGTCATGATCTGTAGAATAAGTGCAAAAAAAACTGACTCTATAGTCAGGTATTGCATCATTTCCAACGACACTAGCAGACGATTCAAGCCCTTCAACATTTAGTTGTAACTTGTTGACCAACAAAGGCATAAAATAACCTGTGCTCCTCTTATGACTTACTTCAAAGAAAATTTAATCTATCATAGCTTCAGGATAGCCTCTGTTGATGAACATGGTCTTAAGAAGAAGACATTCTGTCTGAAAATCATCTTCATCAGTGACCATCCCAGCCGATCTGACAAGCTGTCCTTTCACGACGGCCTTCTTTTGGTGATATGGATGGCTACTGGTGAAGAAAAGGAAGGAGTTGGAATAAGAGGGCTTTCTATATATGATACTTTTATACCTTTGATTCATAGTGTCTTTAAACAATTTAACATCTAAAAAATTAATAGATACTTCTTCGAATTTAAAAGTAAATTCAAAGAAGTCCGTCATAGACGAAATACTATCAATAAAGTCAGAAACCAGGGATTTTTGTCCTTTCCATATTAGGAACATGTCGTCCTGGTAATGCGTGTACCAGGCAACATTTTCTTGAAACAATCTATTTTGAAATAACAGCGTTCTTTCCCAATAGGCCATAATACAATTAGCAAAGGTGCCCCCGCAGGGAGAGCCCATGGCCACTCCAGACCTTTGGAGGAAATAATGTCCATCAAAAATCATACAGTTGTTTTTCAAGACAATTTCAAGCAAAGTTTCAACTAAATAAATGACTTTTTCATCAATGTGTTTAAGGGTCATGAAATCCCTAATCCACTCTAACCCCAAATTTTGGGGAATAGCAGTGTACAGGTCTTTGACATCAATAGTAAGGAAACAGGAGTCTTCTCTATATTCCAATTTATTAATATTTTCAAGGAAGCTCCATGAATCCCTACATATCTGAGATTATTGTTCGATCAAAGGTTTTAAAGTACTATCTACATATTTGGCACAATCATATGTGACAGACCCCCTCCCATCAACAATTGGTCTAAAGGGAGGATCATTAAGTCTCTTATGGATTTTTGGGGAACCAAAGAGAGCTGGTACTCGAGGGGCATCCATAATTAGATACCGATGTATATCCATGTCTATGGTCCCTTCCAAAAAAAGGTCATCAAGTGTGTTTTTAATCTTTTTATATGCAATATTAATTTCATTAATGCTGACTGGTATATACACTTCAGATTGCAAATGTGTTTCCATACTCAAATTATAAAATGTATGATCCATAAAGACCAGTCCACATCCTTTATCGGGTTTCATGACCCTAATCCCACAATCATGTATTAGGTTAAGGTAATCTCTTTCAGATTCCGTAATGTTAGACTTTCTCTTCTTATATGAATACTTATTTTTTTGAAATGGATCTCAAGTCCATTTCACAAGTTTTTTCGAAGATGTTTAAATTGGCATGTAGTGGTGGATTAAACACGCTTGACACTCTAAGGGTGTTTGTGAGGGAAGGCATACAACCCATAAACACATTCAAATTAAGTTTATGTACAAATTGCTTTAAGTCCATGATAGTTTTGACAATGTCCATATCTCTATCAGGTAAAAAACAAAAAAATGAGCTTGAGAACGCAATCCCAATAAAGAACACTGGTTTATTATATATGTTATATATGTTAGCAAAAAATGCTTTCAGAGAGCTCAGTGTCTCTCCTTCATCAGACGAAAAATAGTAACAGCTTCCCAGTACATTTATATAATGTTATTAATTATACAATCAACTTTAATTAAATTAAAACACCAATTGTTAAAATTTGAAATTAGTATTAAAATTAAAACACTGGTGGGTAAGAATTCTAAAAAATCTTTGCTCCAAACCAAACCATTCCTTATTACCTTAGTTTAAACATATTGTTAATAAATACAGAAAAACAAAAAACAATTTTTATCAATATTTACATACTAAAAATTTAGATCTAAGCATTAGTATGCTACCCTTACATGAAACCAATACATTTTAAAACCTCAAAACCTTTCAACTAAAAAACATATATTAATTTACAAATCTTATTATAAAAAATTATTATACTGTACAAATATGTAAAACAGGATGTTGTTTCATTAGACAATGATTCTACCTTTTCATAGATCGGTACTTTAGAATACAACTAATAGAAACATGGTCATTCAAACCAGGGTGCATGTAGGCACCAGTGCGAATTTGCCAAGCCAGTTCGTTCATTTCTAATTGGATCTGCCATGGACCACCCCTAATATCCACAGTTATTTTTCTAAGGACAGTGAATTTAAAATGATGGTCAGGAAATTCTCTCACATGCCTTGCAAGAGCATTATTTAAATCTTGTCTGTTTATAGCATATACCCATAAACACATTCAAATTAAGTTTACGTACAAATAGCTTTAAGTCCATGATAGTTTTGACGATGTCCATATCTCTAGCAGGGACAAAAGGCAATCCTTTATTGAAAAAGTCAATAATTTCTTCAGTTATCTCCAAAGAGGTATAATTATAAATCTTAAAATCCCCCTTGGAACTAGTCAGGATGTGGGGTATCAATTGAAAATGTCCAGTCATCTTCTCCGTTGATTTAGTTTGTTCCTTGCTTGGCCCTGGTTCTTGTTTGCCCTGTGATTGTTGGCCCTGCCACCCTGGTTCATCTGAAAACTCTGTTGGTTAATTGGGGTTATCTGGGTGTTGTTGTTAGTGTTCGGCCTTTGGTGAGAAAAACTGGTATTATTATTACTGTTGTTAAGTCTCTCACTCCTACGTAGAGACTGAACTTCATTCTCGTTGGAATTCTCTACGCATGGAGGAGTATTAATCTCATCTTGATCAACCAAATTGTTATTATCAGATGCAGAAGCATTCGTTGTTGTAAAGTTAGAACTGTTAAAATTGGGTGGCGGACGAGGGTAAGCCTTATTAGCAGCATATGTATTTACATCCCTTATAATCTTCTTTTTCTTAATGGCTAATAATTTAGCCATAGTAGCGTCTATGCTAGAAAAAATTCTAGCATAATCGTATTTATAACGAAACAAACTCAGTATCTGTTTTGATGGCATGTTCAAGAATTTCAAGTTCACTTTTAAGAACATTTATTTCGCTTTTATAAAAATTTATAAGTGAAATAATAAATTCTAACCCTTGTTTATCAGAAAGGGTTAACAATTGACCATGAAAGGTCGAATTTGCAACAAGACCCATGGGGTAACGCCACTGGCGCAACCCCTTTGGAATTATTTTCTTGTCAATACATTCTTGTAGGTAAGCTGTCTCTAATTGTAGCTTCCTACATTTAAAAGGTTTATTGTCAAAGTCATTAATAAAATCTGTTATTGCACTCACTCCAGAGTGTGGATCTTGTAAGGCCATTGCGTCGCTGCCATCACCAAAAAAAAAATATTCTTACTGAGGAAGTTTACCATGGAGGGAAAAGAACACACGTCTAAGTTCTGAGAGCTGGAAGGCCGTTCATTGTTGTTACCGTTCCCATTGTTTCTCCCTCGTTGTGTGGTAACGTCAGGAAAAGACCAATTATCATTTTGTTGTGTTCCATTATGTTCTTCGTACAAAGCCAAATTTAAAACAGGAGACTTCTGTTGATTACCTTCACCAAAGACAGGTCTCCTAGGACAAGCATTCGCTTCATGCACTGTTCGAGCATCCGCTTCATGCGCTGTTCGAGCATCCAGACGCTGGGTAAGAGAATCTACTTGACCCAACAGTACTTCAACTAGAGCCATTAAATTACCCATAGCATTAGATTCTGAAGTCCCGGCTCTATTTAAAATGTTCCTTTTGTCCTGGGTAAACAGAACTTGTGACGCCGCTCCAGTTTCGCTCGCCATGACAAACTCACGAAAGAACTTAGACCAAAAATAAGAAACTAAACTCTTAAAAACAAAAAGGCGAGTAACACTGTGAGCAGAGTCAAAAAGACAAAGATATAATCACAAACCACATTTAATGTAAGCGCTTTCGGTAAGATCAATGTCCCACCTTCATCAGACAATAAACAAAAACATTGGTACCATTTTATATAAATCACAAGTATCGCAACTGATTAATTAACAATTAAAATACTTGAAGCTGCTTGTCCTTAAAAATACTACTCAGCAAAAACAAGGTCAGTGCTGAAACGAAAATAACTACTATAACAGTACATCTAGATGTTAAAAACTGCGTAAAAATATATACCATAATAAATACATTCTAAATATTATAAATAATTGATTATTATAAAACTTTAAATATTAATTTTTTTTTTTAAGGGAAAGGTAAAATCTTTTGAAATGCCATAAAAAAAGGGAAACAGTCCAAAAGGGATGTTACTAGCTTATTAAAATAAAATGACCAATATATACCCTGCAGACACAGCATGCTACCTGTTGGTGTACAACAAAAAGGTCAGCACTGCAGTACAAACTACCTGGACTTGATTAACACATGCAATATAGATGGCCATACTGGGCATGCTCACACACTTAGACGAATGAAGGCAATGTCAGTCAACAACATACTGAAAGGTCATACTGGGCATGCTCACACATTTAAACACATGAAGGTCATGTTTGCAACCACCAGTGGACCAGACATATCTGGCAGTTGCAGTTCTTATTGCAGACACATGTCAGTATGCACCACTCCTGCCCTGCACACACAGTGGATGGGAATACAGACGTATATGTAAGGACCAAAAAGAACGGGAGGAACAATTGTCAAAAAATAACAAAAACAAGAAGTAGACAATAAAAAGTAGCACTGCACCACTCATAGCTATAAAAATAGACTCCTGGATTTATTTTATTTATTTAAGGACAACACACTATAATAAGCCAAAGGTAGATAGGCATAGATGTGTGGAAGAGGATGACCATGACAAGGAGCCATTTGGGCCTGTCCACCCAGCACACAGCCAAAGGGCTCAAACACATCATGAAGTGCAGGTGTCACTCACTGCAGATACTAGCCACCAGTATCTGTCAGCATGACAGACTATATGGTGCACGTGCCAGCTGTGCAACATGACTGTACAAGGAAGTAGTCACCTAGTAGCTGTATACACATACCTGCGGCATATGACCCTGTGTGTGCCAGCATGTGGCATGACAACCCCTACATGAATGTGTTATGACCCATGAACACACCACCCTCCCCATGGTAGTATCATGACTAGCCTGCTGAGGACATCCAATGTGAAATACACCTTTGGGAGAGCTGCAGCTCAGTAATCGCCATGGCACGTCCCATAACTGTGTATCGCTATAGTGATTAACTAGTTAGGTAGTAGTTCTAACCCCAGACTTGGCAACTGTGTGAGTGTTTGTTTGTGTGAATGTCTCTCTGACTGTGTAGAGAGAAATGCATTTTAGGCTACTCACACTCCGTACAATTCATATACTCAACTTTGGCAAGGCTGCTGATGTCACTCACCTGGAAATGCAGCTCTGGGAAAATAATAACCTAGTAATCCCTGTAGCACATCCTGTAAATGCATACTGCTGTAGTGTGAGAAAGTAGTTAGGTAGGTGTTCTAACTCCAGACTTGGCAAGTGTGTGTGTGAATCTTTGTGTCTCTGTCTGTCTGTGACTGAGTGAAGAACAATGCTTTTTAGGTTACTCACACTCCTTAGAATTTATATACTCAACTTTGGCAAGGCTGTTGATGTCACTCACCTGGAAATACACCTGTGGGAAAGTAATAACCCAGTAATCTCTGTAGCATGTTCTGTAACTGCATACTGCTGTAGTGTGATTTAGAACTGTGTTAGGGTTCCATGGTAGTTCTGGATGTTTTGTGTGTGTTGCAATGTCTGTGTATGGAGCAATGCATCATAGGCTACTCACTCGCAGTACATTTCAAATGCCCTACTTTGCCAATCCTGCTGATGTCATTCATTGTGAAGTAAAACTTTGGGGAGAAAATTCTTTAGTTATCCCTGTGGTGCAGCCTCTAACTGCTACATGCTGTAGTGTGATATAGATGTTGGTCAGGGGTTCTATACCCACACATGTCAGTTGTAGATGTTTTGAGTGTGTCTCACTCCCAGTGTAGGGAGCAATGCATTTTAGAGGCTAGTCACTTACAGTACAGTTGAAATGGCCTACACTGATAAACCTGCTGATGTCACTCAATGTGAAATACACCTTTGGGGAAGGATGTCTCTAGTAATCAGAACCCCTAACCAAGGTCTATATCACACTACATCATGTAGCAGTTAGAGGCCGCACCATAGGGATAACTAAAAAATTTTCTCCCCAAAGTTGTACTTCACACACACACACACACACACACACACACACACACACACACACACACGCACACACACACACTGGTTACTAAATTGAATAAACAAATTAACATGAACAGAACATGCTGGAAAAACAGATACATCTCCCATCGATAGCTGCTACTTTGGAATAAACTTCTAATTTACATGAAGCAGATCTCCTCACAGACTCTATTCAAGCAAAACTTGGAGAAACGGATGTTACACCACAAATTCACCCCAGGGGTTGCACCCATCTCCCTCACAGACATAGGTAGTTGGTGTTTATCATAGACTCTCTCTGTGAATTATGTCCATCTAACCAAGGACAACTGAAGCAATTTGGGATTAACATGGCTAGGCTTGTATATGCTCTAGAGCCACAAGCCTAGTAACCTCCTATGACCCTATGAACCTATGGATCCCTGTGGTGCATCCCATAACAGCTCCATACTGCAGTCTGATGTAGACTTCTGTCAGGGGTTCTATATCCACACGTCAGTTGTGGATGTTTTGTGTGTGTCTCACTGCCTGTGGAGGGAGCAATGCATTTTAGGCTAGTCACTTGCATTACAGTTAAAATTCCCTACTTTGGAAATCCTGCTGATGTCATTCACTGTGAAATACACCATTATGGAAAAACTACTCCAGTAATGTCTGTGGTGTGTACTATAACTGCGTAGTGCTGTAGTGTACTAAACTAGTCAGTTGGGGGTTCTATTCCCAGACATGGCAGGTGTGTGTGTTTGTAACTTATATCCTGTGTAGAGGTCAATGTGGAGCAGGGTTTTGCTTATTTCTTTTATGGTGGCCCTACTATATATCACAATGTCAACCATACAGGGATAACAGATGTAAATTAGCTGGGAGGCTGGGGTGCAAAGCCATACCCATACATGTGACATCAAGGCCAACCAATCCAAGTTAGCAACCCCACTATTACCCAGAGCACATACTCAACTCATGTGTCATATGAACACACATGCCTAGGCAGCGGCCAATATGTGGGTAGTACAATGCATATTTGCCACTGATAGTAGCTATGCAGTGATAGCAGTGGGCTACAGAGGTCATGTCACCCTGCCCATCTGTCCAATATGCATGTACATGCAGACAGTGTACCTCTACCATGTTCTCCAATGGACACCTGCACCACCTGTGGTGCCTTCACATGTGACTCACAAAAGACATAGCATGCCTGACAACATGCCGTGCATGGACAGATGACTCTGACATCAGGGAATGCTGTTGGCAAGCCATCAATGTAGGTGCAGGGTAAACCTGCTGCCCATTACCAGTTCCTGCCACAGGTGGGCAAGACTGGCACATCTGATGATAATCTGTGTTCACAGCATCCATGTTATGGACTAATGAACACATACATGGCATGTGATGTACATCATTGGCCACATACAATAGTCACCCAGGTGACTGGATGGGGGAATGCAATACCCACCTGTGTGGGCAAATGCAGTAACTACAGGCCTGAGCCACAATGCAGACCATTGTTATGTAGCCTGATGCCAAGATATACCCATTGCCTCCCCATGTACAGCCTGCTGGCACAGTTGTCCACCACACACCCATGCAGACATGCACCCATGTATGTCAAAACTGGCAACCTGCGTGTTCATGTGTGCTTGTTGTATGGTGCATATGTCCACATCCACATTCACTACAACCCCCAGGGCATAGTGAAGCATGCTGTCTGATGTCTGACATCTCCTCATACTCTTTGCCCATACAGCCTCCGTATGATTCCTGTGGTTATGTGATACCTGCACATTGATGTGTTGTGGCAATCCCACTAGTGATGAGTTGCACTCCTGGCCCTGCCAAGTTTGTCAATGTGTGTGCGTCCCTGTGTGAGTGTGCCTGTGTTGATGCTGGCATCTGTTCATGCAGAGAGGCACATGTATGACACCTACCATATAACTACCGTATCCCTGGTGCAGATGTCACTCACCCTCACATATATGGTCTGAGTGCTCCACATCAGGTAACCCATGTGGTGCATCCAATAACTGTATCAAACTGTGATAGCACTTCATAGTTGTCAGGGTTTGATACCCTGTGCTGGTAGGTGTGTGACACAAACATGCTTCAGTGTTACACTCCCACCCCTCCCTGACATGTATTTGCCTCTATCTGCCTCCCTCACTCCCTCTCTGGTGGATGTGGAGACCCACACCTGTCTTGCTTAGGCAGCAGCATGTGTATTTTATGTGATGCTCATGATCAGCTGATGGCATCTGCAGGAATTGCAGCCCTCCCCTAGCTGATTGCATGTAGAACAGCTGTGGTAACATTCCCACAGCCAATCGCATGGAAACACACTCCAATAACTAGGAACATCATGGTGGTGTTGGGCCTTTTCATTCACTGTGAGCAGGAACTCGATCTGTTGTTTGGCAAACAGCAACTCAGATGGATTGGGGATTTACCTCTAACAACATACACTGTGGAAAGAGGGCAACAAACAGGAGGGGGATGTGCCTGACCTGACTACAGACTGTAATTGCTGCTATACTGGATTTGGAGTAATGTTGGTTTAACAGTGTGTGTGTGGATATGGCTGTCGTACATGTCTCAATACCTGCCATGTCAGTTCCATGTATATGAGTGATCCCCATCTGCAGAGTCAGCTGCACACTGGGCAGTGTGTTGTGCCTTTGGTTTCATGTGTTAGCCACAGTGCATCTATCTGTGGACTGCAGAAGGTAGTGTGAGGATTGCAGTCTGTAGATGGTGAAGCCTGTGACAGTAACTCACTTCATATCCCTCATAGGACATATATTGCAACAAACACAGTCACAATGGAAAATATAGAAGGTTATCACAACAACATGTCTATACTGGCCCTGTGTATGTGCTGTCAGCCACACCACTGTGTGTGTACTTGTCACCCTCCCAGTGTGTACGTTTCACCCTGTTGCCAGTGGTCAGGACTGGGGCTCCTTGCTTACAGGGCCAGTGTTGGGGCATCACAGTTTGAGCCAGTTAAGAGAGTGTAATGCTGAACAGTGGTGTGTAGAGTAATAGCTTTTAGTAGAAAATGTAACGATTTTGTTGTAAAGTTTCTAGTTAAGATTTTAGGGTTGAGAGCAAGTTAGTGAGTAGTGGAGCACCGTATGTTAGAGAAGTTAGTAGATAAGTGATAGCAAGGGTATTTTTTACCAGTAGGGCTAAGAAAGTGTTTGTATCTATATAGCAAGCCCAGGTTTTGCTGAGTTTTTTTCAATATTGTGTTGAACATGTAGGTCAAATTTTTGATGTTCATCTATTATAACCCATAGTAATTTAGTGAGGGAGAGTAGTTCAACTGGTGTTTTACTCTGGGAGAGTACATTAATACAGTAAAGTGGTCTTTGTTTAAGAGGGTGTATTTCTTCGGGTAAAAACAATTAGCTTGGTTTTGTAAAGATTGGGTAGCAAGTGATTTCTGCAAGCCAATTTCCAATGATGGAGAAAATGAGTTGAGTAATTTGTAATTACTTGGGTACAGATTCAGCAGAGCAGATGCTCATTGAATCATATGTGTATTGAATGTCAGATTCATAGGTGAGTGATAAGTGTATATAACTGATGAAGATACTGAATAGTAGGTGCCCTAATATAGACCCCTGGGGAACACTAGTAGGGTTGGGGAGATGAGTTGAGTAATTTGTAGTTACTTGGGTACGGATTCAGCCGAGCAGATGATAGTTGAGTCATATGTGTATTGAATGACAGATCCATAGGTGAGTGATAAGTGTATATAACTGATGAAGATACTGAATAGTAGGTGCCCTAATATAGACCCCTGGGGAACACTAGTAGGGATGGGGGGATGAGTCGAGTAATTTGTAGTTACTTGGGTACGGATTCAGCCGAGCAGATGATAGTTGAATCATATGTGTATTGAATGACAGCTCCATAGGTGAGTGATAAGTGTTTATAATTGATGAAGATGTTGAATAGTAGGAGCCCTAATATAGACCCCTGGGGAACACTAGTAGGGTTGGGGAGATGAGTTGAGTAATTTGTAGTTACTTGGGTACGGATTCAGCTGAGCAGATGATAGTTGAATCATATGTGTATTGAATGACATATCCATAGGTGAGTGATAAGTGTATATAATTGATGAAGATGCTGAATAGTAGGTGCCCTAATATAGACCCCTGGGGAACACAAGTAGGGCTGGGGAGATGAGCTGAGTAATTTGTAGTTACTTGGATATGGATTCAGCCGAGCAGATGATCGTTGAATCATATGTGTATTGAATGACAGATCCATATGTGAGTGATGTGTATATAATTGATGAAGATGCTGAATAGTAGGTGCCCTAATATAGACCCCTGGGGAACACTAGTAAGGTTGGGGAGATGAGTTGAGTAATTTGTAATTACTTGGGTACGGATTCAGCCAAGCAGATGATCGTTGAATCATATGTGTATTGAATGATAGATCCATAGGTGAGTGATAAGTGTTTATAATTGATGAAGATGCTGAATAGTAGGTGCTCTAATATAGACCCCTGGGGAACACTAGTAGGGCTGGGGAGATGAGTTAAGTAATTTGTAGTTACTTGGGAATGGATTCAGCCGAGCAAATGATAGTTGAATCATATGTGTATCGAATGTCAGATCCATAGGTGAGTGATAAGTGTATATAACTGATGAAGATACTGAATAGTAGGTGCACTAATATAGACCTCTGGGGAACACTAGTAGGGTTGGGGGGATGAGTCGAGTAATTTGTAGTTACTTGGGTATGGATTCAGCCGAGCAGATGATAGTTGAATCATATGTGTATTGAATGACAGATCCATAGGTGAGTGATAAGTGTATATAATTGATGAAGATGCTGAATAGTAGATTCCCTAATATAGACCCCTGGGGAACACTAGTAGGGTTGGGGAGATGAGTCGAGTAATTTGTAGTTACTTGGGTACAGATTCAGCCGAGCAGATGATCATTGAATCATATGTGTAATGAATGACAGATCAATAGGTGAGTGATAAGTGTATATAATTGATGAAGATGCTGAACAGTAGGTGCCCTAATATAGACCCCTGGGGAACACTAGTAGAGTTGGGGAGATGAGTTGAGTAATTTGTAATTACTTGGGTACGGATTCAGCCGAGCAGATGATCATTGAATCATATGTGTATTGAATGACAGATCCATAGGTGAGTGATAAGTGTTTATAATTGATGAAGATGCTGAATAGTAGGTGCCCTAATATAGACCCCTGGGGAACACTAGTAGGGTTGGGGAGATGAGTTGAGTAATTTGTAGTTACTTGGGTATGGATTCAGCCGAGCAGATGATAGTTGAATCATATGTGTATTGAATGTCAGATCCATAGGTGAGTGATAAGTGTATATAACTGATGAAGATACTGAATAGTAGTTGCCCTAATATAGACCCCTGGGGAACACTAGTAGGGTTGGGGTGATGAGTTGAGTAATTTGTAGTTACTTGGGTACGGATTCAACCGAGCAGATGATAGTTGAATCATATGTGTATTGAATGACAGATCCATAGGTGAGAGATAAGTGTATATAACTGATGAAGATACTGAATAGTAGGTTCCCTAATATAGACCCCTGGGGAACACAAGTAGGGCTGGGGAGATGAGTCAAGTAATTTGTAGTTATTTGGATATGGATTCAGCCGAGCAGATGATCGTTGAATCATATGTGTATTGAATGACAGATCCATATGTGAGTGATGTGTATATAATTGATGAAGATGCTGAATAGTAGGTGCCCTAATATAGACCCCTGGGGAACACTAGTAGGGTTGGGGAGATGAGTCGAGTAATTTGTAGTTACTTGGGTACGGATTCAGCCGAGCAGATGATCGTTGAATCATATGTGTATTGAATGACAGATCCATAGGTGAGTGATAGGTGTATATAACTGATGAAGATGCTGAATAGTAGGTGCCCTAATATAGACCCCTGGGGAACACTAGTAGGGTTGGGGAGATGAGTTGAGTAATTTGTAGTTACTTGGGTATGGATTCAGCCGAGCAGATGATAGTTGAATCATATGTGTATTGAATGACAGATCCATAGGTGAGTGATAAGTGTATATAATTGATGAAGATGCTGAATAGTAGGTTCCCTAATATAGACCCCTGGGGAACACTAGTAGGGTTGGGGAGATGAGTCGAGTAATTTGTAGTTACTTGGGTACAGATTCAGCCAAGCAGATGATCATTGAATCATATGTGTAATGAATGACAGATCAATAGGTGAGTGATAAGTGTATATAATTGATGAAGATGCTGAATAGTAGGTGCCCTAATATAGACCCCTGGGGAACACTAGTAGAGTTGGGGAGATAAGTTGAGTAATTTGTAATTACTTGGGTACGGATTCAGCGAGCAGATGATCATTGAATCATATGTGTATTGAATGACAGATCCATAGGTGAATGATAAGTGTTTATAATTGATGAAGATGCTGAATAGTAGGTGCCCTAATATAGACCCCTGGGGAACACTAGTAGGGTTGGGGAGATGAGTTGAGTAATTTGTAGTTACTTGGGTATGGATTCAGCCGAGCAGATGATAGTTGAATCATATGTGTATTGAATGTCAGATCCATAGGTGAGTGATAAGTGTATATAACTGATGAAGATACTGAATAGTAGGTGCCCTAATATAGACCCCTGGGGAACACTAGTAGGGTTGGGGAGATGAGTTGAGTAATTTGTAGTTACTTGGGTATGGATTCAGCCGAGCAGATGATAGTTGAATCATATGTGTATTGAATGACAGATCCATAGGTGAGTGATAAGTGTTTATAATTGATGAAGATGCTGAATAGTAGGTGCCCTAATATAGACCCCTGGGGACACTAGTAGGGTTGGGGAGATGAGTTGAGTAATTTGTAGTTACTTGGGTATGGATTCAGCTGAGCAGATGATAGTTGAATCATATGTGCATTGAATGACAGATCCATAGGTGAGTGATAAGTGTTTATAATTGATGAAGATGCTGAATAGTAGGTGCCCTAATATAGACCCCTGGGGAACACTAGTACGGTTGGGGAGATGAGTTGAATAATTTGTAGTGACTTGGGTATGGATTCAACCGAGCAGATGATAGTTGAATCATATGTGCATTGAATGACAGATTCGTAGGTGAGAGATAAGTGTTTATAATTGATGAATAGTAGGTGCCCTAATATAGACCCCTGGGGAACACTAGTAGGGTTGGGGAGATGAGTTGAGTAATTTGTAGTTACTTGGGTATGGATTCAGCCGAGCAGATGATAGTTGAATCATATGTGTATTGAATGACAGATCCATAGGTGAGTGATAAGTGTTTTAATTGATGAAGATGCTGAATAGTAGGTGCCCTAATATAGACCCCTGGGGAACACTAGTAGAGTCGGGGAGATAAGAAGAGAGAGCGAGGAATTCCATCTAACTGCTTGTTGTCTGTTTGATAGATAGCTGGCAAACCAGTTAAGTGAAAGGAAGGAGAGTCTCGTTTGTGAGAGTCAACTGAGAAGACGTGGGTGAGAAACAGTATCAAAAGCTTTTAAAAGGTCTAAGAATATGGAAGAGACAGATTTACCAGAGTCCCTTGCATTGTTGATAGTGTCCATGAAAGAGATTAAGGTGGTTGTTGTGCTGTGACCTGGTCTGAAGCCATGTTGTGTAAGTGACAGAATTTGATTATTGTTGATAAAGTCAATCAGTTGAATATTTACACATTTTTCAGGACTGTTGGAGATAGGGGAAAGTATAGCAATAGGATGGTAGTTAGAGAATTCTGTGGGGTCACCACCTTTGAGGAGGGGTAAAATGAATGACATTTTCCAGATTTTTGGGGCGTAAGATTCAAGCATGGATCTATTTACAAGTATGCTAATGGAGTAGGCAATTGCATCAGCAGCAAGTCTGAGGTATTCAGTGGGCAGATCATCTGCTGCATTACACCCCAGGTTTGAGATTGAGGAGTAGTCATTTTATGGTCACAGTGGTAATGGATTTTAAGGAGAGTGAGGATGTTAGAATGGTGGAAATTTCAGTAATATTGAGAGAGAATGGTGAGGGAGACACAGAATGGTGAAAGAGGGGTCAAATGGTGATGGAGAGGTAGAAAGGTGAGGGAGGAGTCGAATCATGATGGAGGGGTCAAATGGTGAAGGAGGAATATGGGAGAGGAGGGGTAGGATGGAAAGGGAGAGGAGGGGTAGAACTGTGAGGGAGATGTATGGGAGAGGAGGGAAGGACATGAAGGATTTGTAGTAGTGGAGTTTGTGTCTATGTGGTGCTGGCTGAGGTTGGTTGTGATGTTAGATATGGTGTTGATAAAATGGGAGTTGAGGAGATTGACTATATCTGGATGACTTTTATTAGGAAAAGGAGTAGACTTAGCTTTTTGCCTGGGTTTATAAGGGAGGAAATAACTGTCCAGAAGATTTTGGGGTTGTACCTGTTGTTGGACTGAACTTTTAGATAGTGTTTTTTATTGTCTTTGGTTATTTGTTTTTTAACTTGGTTGCAGAGTTCCTGTAATTCTGTAGGATGGCTGGATTTTTGTTTTTTTATGTCATTATTTCCAAATTTTGTCTCTGTTTTGCATTGTTTTGTTTATTTTGTTAGCCAAGGGACAGAATTAAATTTTATTCTTTTCATATGGGGGAGCAGGATTATTTAGGGCATCAAGAAATAGGCTACTAAAGTAGTTTACTGCTTCGTCAAGGTGTATGTTTTTATAGGATATTCCAATTCATTTGTTTTGGTAGGTAGATAAAGGTTTGAGGGTCAAAGTTAGCTAGCTTCCATGTTTGTTTATAGTGATGTTCTTTTTGAAGGGAGGGAGATGTTCTTAGCATGAAAGCTGGGAGATGATCTCTCAGGTATTTTAGATAGTGTCTGCTGTGGAGATTTTGTTAGGGTCACTGATCACTATCTAATCTAAGATGGAGCTTTCCATGTTACCTTTGTTGAATGTGTTAGGTGATGTGATTACTTGAGTAAAGTGGAATAAGTTAATATAAGTGGACGGACATTTTGAGATGTTTGACTAATTAATATTTATGTCACCCAGTATAATAGTTTAATTTTTGATTGTGCTTGAGATCCAGGCAAGGATATATTCCAGAATGGGTATGTTATTGCCTGGCCTGGGGAATATAAAGAACTATAATGCATAGTTTTTTGGAGTTATTTATTTTTAGAAATGAGGTGAGAATTTCTGCAGTGGAGAATTGTGGAATAGCATTGGTGAAAGGGGCAATGTAGTACGAGATAAGGAATAGGAGGGCAGTTCCACCTCTTTTTTGTGGTGTCTGTCTAATCTAAGGGTGTTGAAACTTGGGGGGAGGAACTCAAACTCTTTTATATGTGGTTTGAGCCATGTTTTGGTGACACCATATAATATCTGGTTGATAATAAAATGTCCAAGTGTGAATGTCTGATTTTGATTTGAATGCTTTGAAAGTTAATAATCATTAGAGCTAACAATTTGAAGGAGATGGGCTGAGTAGACAGGTTAGCTGAGGTGGATCTTGGACTGGCCTGGATGTTTGCACTGAAAGGTATTGCTGAGAATCTAGGTGTGTAGATATGCAGTGTTTGCTGTTTTCTGCATCTAATGAGGTGCAGGTTGTGAGAGAATATGTGGATTTTTATGGGTAGAATTTTTAGTTTAGGGAAGAGCAGAGGGTGTATAGGAAAGAGGTTTGGGGATATATTACAGTAACAATTTGAGTGGGAATATGGAATGAATGCAACAGTTGTAAGTTTGGGGGGATAGTACTGGCGTTAAGTGTGGTGAGCCAAGCAAGAAGTAAGAGAATTAGGACCATGTGAAGGAGGAGTGAAGCATAAGTAAGTGCTGTAGGCATGTTTGTAAAGAGGTGGAGGTAGATGGAAGTAGATATTGTTTATTACAGATAGTTGGTAGGATTGTATTGTAACAAAGTGACGTGATGGGAGAATGTGGATATTTATATATCATAGCAAGACCCATACCAAGTACATTGGTCTTTTTAAAAGTTTCACAAATGCAGTGAGTCAATGGTCTTCTTCAAATGAGAGGCCAAGGTCCATTGGAACAGAAGCCATTGGAATAGAGTGCATGCCTTATCATTTCTTTAGCCCTTTATGTGCTGCCATATATTGGGAACCAGTCACTTGTAGCCGATGCTCTACGCACATGCATGTATGTTCAAGCCATTAGCTGTGTTATTTGTGTTTACCATTGTGTTCATTTGTCATGCTGCTTTTGCATGCTTTTGTATGTATCTGTATCATGGAGTCTTTATGTTACACTTATCTTTTTCAGTTGCCTTTCTAGCAGTACTTTCCAAACTGTCTGTGAATATGTAGCCGCTTTTTGCATCATCTGGCTGCATGAAAAGGAAGAACACTGTTTAGAAATTGTGATTGTCTGCATTACAAGACCTTTCATTTTTTCAGTACTTAAAAATCATTATAGGTATATGTGTCATAAAAGCTTTGAATTAAATTTTGAAAGCATCGGTTAAATTTTACTTACATCTTTCTTAGCAATATGGCAGACAGACTTGTTCCTGTAAGCAATGCTTGATCTGCATTGTGCACACTAACTATTCTGTCCAATCATTGTGCATGTTTTTGAATGTTAAGTAAGTTTCATTGTGGAGTCTCTGGACTAGTGAACCGACTTTGTAAGTAAATTCAGTCCTTTTAATTTGGTAACATTGTATTCTGCATACCCCACTGCATATCACTCCAACAGAATATGACTGTCCATGTTATACAGCATCCCAGTTATAGAGATACACATTAAATAACCTATCCCATTTGGTTATAGATGGGCCTTACCCATTAAATAGTCAATAATAATATATTACTCCTAATAAGTGTAACTAGGATCACACCATAGATAATTTGAGTAATTATCATATGTCTGATAAAATGCATAGGATAAAGCATTTAGGAGTACCTTATGTCCATTACAAATACAAGGGACAGTCCTGGGGAGAAGTTTATATTTCCCAGCCATAGATCTAAGCTGTACATGAATATGAACAGGGATGACATTTGTTTTACATGTTTTATGTATCATACTAACAGTTTACAGGGAATGGATACTAGTTATATTTACAACACTCATGATAAAGTTCACCTTTTAGCCTAGAAACTTAACAGTTCAAAGAATAACTTTGTTGAATATGGTAAACAGTTCCAAATGCAATGCATGATAACCTGCAATTAATGTGCATCAGAATTTCTAGAAAATGTATAATGGATAGAGTCCAAACTTTATATAAATCATTAGTACCATACTTAAAATCAACAGTTGTCTCTGAATGTGTTTATAGCAGGAAAAAAAATCTCAATATAATGTAAATGCCGACAAACATAGATAGGTGATAATGACTTTCACAGCTCTGCCTTACTTTTGAAAATATAAAGAATTTTAATAGAAAAAAGTTCTTTGGGGGTATCACTTACTATAGCTGTTCATTATAAACTACAATTAGCTATTTTTAGGACAGAAAAAAATTGTTATATTCCAGTTTTTTTGTCTCAACAGTTAATCCTAATGGAAACATTTAATAAACTCTCACTGTTATAGAAGCTTATAGAGGCTTTGCAGGATGAGAACCTAGTGCTCTTCTTATGGCTTGTCTTTGGCAGTCCCTGAAGTCAAAGCTTGCTATAGCAAGGCAACAAGACTGCAGTAGACCTTATAAGTTCATACGATCATAGGTAAGTACTAGGTTAATGACCACAGAGGCCTTTTTAAGCCTAGCCATGCATCCCAAATCTCTTACAAATTTTGGTAAGATGAAACATTTACAAGCTGAGGCCTGGGAGATGAATCACTTATAGACTGTCTGTGTCCTCTGGAGACATAGGTGCCAAACCAGGGATGAATTTATGTTTTTTTCATCCAGTTATCCAAGTCACACTTGAATTACAATAGGGATGAACAATGCTTCACATGTTTCAAAGAAGGTCTGGTGTCTGCGATACTGAATTATCCAAAATGGAAGAGCGATTACAGCTTTGTGTGATGTTTCTTATGATAAGCTTGATGAACTGGAAAATTATTGGATAGATAATAAAAAAATAAGGGACTAAACCCATTCAATCTGTAATAGCTAATACAATTAAGTTAGAAGATCTGGAAAACAGGCAGAAAATGTGAATGTCTGAGGCATTTGAATACCTGAAAAAATGTAAATAAAGGTATAGGTGTGTTTTTTGAAAAGTTAATGAAAGAAGTGAGGCACCTGTCTTCTTACATGAAACCTGCTGTTGACTGTGTGCACAAAGCCAACCCAAAGGTGGGTATGAAAGGCAACACCTGCAGCCATGTGCCCAGGACAATGGTCTGGCCAGCCATTAAGTCTCACTGGCACAGTAGACTACCTTGGGACAGAAAGCAGTTAATGGTTATATCAAACTACTCTGTGGATTTATACAAAACAAAGAAATTGTATGTCTCATGTGATCTGAGAAATTACTAAGATGAGATTTAATGTTATGTTGATTTATTTAGTGGTATTAATCATGGATGATGATGAAGAATGTTTTTTTCATCAAGTGAAGGCCTGATAAATATATGTATATTAATAGAGCTTGGAAGGTACCCTTTCTGAAAAAAAATTGGAATGTGAGTTTATAAGAACAAAGCAACACCTCTTCCATATCAGAACTATCAGACCTGCAAAAAAATACTTCAGCACTAGTGAGCCTAGTAATTTGCACAGACAGCAGTGAGTATGTGAACCTCAAGCAGCTAGTGTTCAAGTTAGTGAAATAAATCTGATCTACCATCTTAACAGGCTTGTAACAAAGTCAAGACTCTTTTAGAGCAGTAAACAGAGGGCAGTTCCCCACCTATCTAATATTCAAATACAGGATTTAAGTGGATGAATAATCAGTATTGAGCAAAAAGATAGTAATTTATCACAAAAAATCAACCAAGTATGTGTATCCTGTTCAGAAGTCTTTTCAAGCAAAACAGTATATTGGTTTTCTGGACAACAGTGGATTACACTTTGCAGATGAATGGGAACAGCTATTTCAAGTGGAGAAGTTCATATTTGTTGGGGTCCTGTATACAAGTGAGGGATGGGGGCTCTGGAAATTGACCAGTGGATTGTTGCAGAAGTGATAATACTCCAAGCATTGTACCAAACCATGGTGGGGATGTTGGAGCTATATTATGAATGGCTCTCTCAGTTAAGTGGTCAGTCTATTTCCCACCTACTCCCGTGACCATACATGTTGGGTACTGACTAAAATAATGCAGCCATAGATTCATTTGATGAAAATAAGGGTCTTTTGTAGGATTGCTGGGCTCAGTCTCTATAGTCAAGTGGTCAGCATAATTGGAGTATCTTAGGGCAGAATCATTGCTGTGCAGGACTGAGAGAAGGGAGACAGTTGAGGTGAATTGGGCAGCTAATAAGTATCCCCAGGTACCTCCCTTGGAAGGTTTGCCAGGCACAGTCCACAAGGTGGAAGATAAGGGGAAAACTCAAGAAATGTTAGAGCAATTAGTTGTCTAACTTGACTTTGAATGCCTTGAAATACCCAAAGAGAAGACACGGGCTGTTGCTAAGGATAGGGAAGTCTGATGTGCCCTGCTGCACTTACTACCATCTTGACCCTCACTAGCATATGTGGCTTAAAGGACAGAGGGATGGATGGATGGATGGATGAGGGATGGATGGATGGATGGATGGATGGATGGATGGATGGATGGATGGATAGAAAATGAATGAATAAACAGATGTATGGATGTATCGATGGATGGATGGATGGATGGGTGGATAAGGGATGGATGGATGTATGGCTGGATGGATTGATGAATAGATGGATGGATGAGGGATGGATAGATGGATGGATGGATGAATGATGGATGGATGGATAAGGGATGGATGGATTATGAATGAATAAACAGATGGATGGATGATGGCTGAATAGATGCTTTACAGAAGAAACCAGTCAGTGGATGCTATGAGGTGTAACTTGATCTTTTGATGCAGCAGAAGCTGATTCTACTCTTAGAGATAATGTAACACTTCTCAAGAATGGCATCTGATGGCATTTACAAGAAGGTCAATGGATAATACTACATATGTAAATGATGAAATATGCTTTTATTTGACTTGGGGCACAATTCAAGGTATTCATAATGTAAATTGACAATAGCATGCTCCCGCAAATAAGATGGTGGCACAGAATATGAAGGATTGGGTTGAGTAGATAACTCAGGAATGCAAGCTTCTGAAATTAGTCTGAAGGAGAAGGGACAAGCTTGATCTTGTCACTGCATAAGGTGATGGATCCATAAGTATAGAAAGTGTCAGTTAAAGGATCGCTTCCACCTTGCCAAATGAAATTTAGGTTGAGGATACTCTGTGCAGATTATATCTGAGGTACTAACCATTGCAAGGTGGCCTACAGAATTACCACCAATAGGAAGTACAAGGAAAGTCAGGAATTTCCTAATCCCGATTCTTACTTTTTGGTACATCCATTATTTGCAAATACCTATTTAATTAATCTACCCCACTGTAATACTTCAAAGTAAATATGTTTGACCACCCATCCATGGACCTTAAAATTTACTATCAGTTATTAAGAATCCTAGCAATTTGACTCCAAACATTGATCACACCAAAGGTGTTTTTATACATCCCTTTTGTTTACTTCTAGGGGACTGTGACCTAAAAATTCTTACTAAAGTCAACTACAGACACCTTTGCCCTCTCACCCATTGCTTGCTGGATAGTTTAGACAGTGGAGGAATAATTTTCTGATCAGATGATTTCAACATGCTAGACAGCAATGAAATTATAAACTGTATAATTAGTAAACCATTAATCTTGGAGTAGACAGGCAACGTACAATTAAATTATAAACTGCATAATTAGTAAACCTTTAATCTTGGAGTAGACCGGCAACATGCACGGAAATTATAAACTGTATAATTAGTAAACCTTTAATCTTGGAGTAGACAGGCAACATGCAACGAAATTATAAACTGTATAATTAGTAAACCATTAATCTTGGACTAGACAGGCAACATCCAATGAATTTATAAACTGTATAATTAGTAAACCTTTGATCTTGGAGTAGACAGGCAACATGCACGGAAATTATAAACTGTACAATTAGTAAACCTTTAATCTTGGAGTAGACAGGCAACATGCAATGAAATTATAAATTGTATAATTAGTAAACCTTTAATCTTGGAGTAGACAGGTAACATTTTTTCTAGGACAGTATTTTTTACTTACACAGCTTATTTGCTTCACAGATATTTCTCCTTACATTTGTGCTTCCCCACTAAATGCATCCATGTAAACACTATATAAGCACAGTGGTGTTCCTGATGTACAGCAGACATTTCATTACATATTTGTCAGATGTAAATAAAAAAAATTCTATCATTTTCAGCTAAAATCCCTATCCATTAAATAACTGAGTGAATGGGACAATCCTATATATTTTTATGTTTGCAAGTTGACAGTAAAGTTCAGTGTGTGCTGGACACATGGTTTACTTGTTGGCAAGTTGTAAAGCTGTTTTGAGCAAAAAATAATCTGTTGAACTCCTTGTCAACTCAGTAGTAATTACAGCATGATTATAATAGCAGCAGTTACAGTTTATTTTATTTTATTTTGTATTTGTTTACATGGAAAGTCCATCTGGACACATGTCCTTTTTCAGCAGAGACCTGGGGAGAAAAGCTCCACATAAAATATTGAAGTGTAATAATTTATAAGTATGAGATAGTGTGAAATGCTTATACATTTAACATAGAGTAGGATATTAGTTATTTCATCATTTCTGTGGCTTGCAGAATAAAAGCCATGCATATTCCAGTTTCTTGTGACTGAATGTCAAGCGACCAATTCTCGGACATGATTATGTCACCCTTCCTCAGATGCAGCAACATTTGAGTTGATTATAGGATTATAGGATCATAAGAGATTACTAGGCTAATGGCCCTGGGGCCCTTAAAAGCCTAGCCAAGAGTTTATCCCACAAAAAAGAAACCTCAATCAGCACATTGCCCATGTCAATGAGGGACACAAGTGGATAATTAAGTGGGGTATTGGGAGTCTTCACTAGAATGCAGGAGCAAAGGGCAAAGGTCTTAGGGGAGTGGGGGGTATTGTTTCTACTGAAAGTTCACAGATGTGTACCTTTGCTCATTGTACCTTGCAGTTTAAGGATTCACTCAACAGGACTATGAAAAAGCAGAGGGTATCCCTTGCTTTCAAATAAATGCAACTCACACTTAACAACATAATATTCTTTTGTTGTAGTTATTATATAGAGTTCTTTATACAACAGCTTGAAAAAACACTTTGTACTGTGCAAGTACACTAGTATCATCTATTTACGTACAGGGGAATTTAATAAAGTCTACACAGTCTGTTTT
The DNA here is from genome assembly GCF_019279795.1 of Protopterus annectens. Classification (NCBI taxonomy): domain Eukaryota; kingdom Metazoa; phylum Chordata; order Ceratodontiformes; family Protopteridae; genus Protopterus; species Protopterus annectens. Next base: position 80,005,841 of record NC_056735.1, read on the forward strand.
ACTGTGTAGGTAATGTGGCACACTTCTTACACAAAACTAAGCAGGTTTGCAATTCAGTAAACACAGTTGAATGACACACAAGCACACACCAACACAGACGTATCCATGGCATGCAAAGCACCTCATAAGCAGGTGAATTTCATGCAAATGAAGGGGGTAGAGCAATCCAGCAAGCAGATAGGCAGCCATACAGAACTTATGTCGGTGCCCATAGTGTACATGGAAAAATTCCATGTACAAGATTTTAGACAGATAACAAGGGCTGCAAAAATGCAGGTAGAGGAAGATAAATGGTATAGCACACACAGATATGAGCAACACTATCCACCATGTGTCCAAAAATGTAAGAAAATTAAGTTAAAATAATTTTATTTTTTTTAATATTCTGAGTATGTTTGAGCAACCCACCACAGTGTGCAAACATTCTTTTATGAACAAATAAAAAAAAAAGAGTGGAAAGTATTTGACAGAAATGTAATAGAGGACCTTGCAAGGAATATCTGCAATGGTGAAATGGTGCTGTTGCTAATGAGGTAGGGCTTGGAACTATGTAGTTTGCAGGTTGTGTGCATGGATGAGGTGGGGTTACTGAATAGCACAGATGAGAATCTGAGTCTGCATATCTCTTCTGTGTGGGCACAGAACTGTGTTAGTGTCCATGGAAGAGGTGGCTGGTATCAAGAGGGGGTGTGTCTGAGGACTTGTAAGATCACTGGAGCTCAGCTGCCCCTGTTTGTGCAGAGCACCGCTGTGCTCAGCAGGAGGGTATGTACACTGGCTGCTAAGCTTTATTTACCTTTGGGGTGTGTGTTTATCGTGTTTGTGCAGAGCACTGCTGTGCTGAGCATGACCTTTCAGGGTGGTGTGCACAGTGACTGCTAAGCTTTGTTTACCTTCATGGTGCTTGTTTCCATGTGTTTGTGTGGCACAGTGGACTGCAGAGAGTACCTAAAAAGCAACAATGTATTAATTACTGTTGATACTTGTTTAACTTAAACTAGGGCCAGTAAATGATGTTAATGATATACTAGCCAGGTGGAATGCATCATAGGTAGCCGATCACTCAGTCAGCCCTGACAGTAGAGCACTATTAAGTATGCATACACTCTACATTCTGATTTTTCACCCATACTTTGCCCCATTAAGAATGCTCGGGGCTGCTGCAAGTCTGCTATATCTGTATGTGTTAGATGCTGAAGTCAATGTTGCTGCTGGTGATGCTGACAACAGGCCTAGACAGAGAAGGAGAAGAGTGTTCAGGCCCAGGGTAACCTTCCAGGAGCTACAAGAGCTGGAGATTGTAGAGTGTTACAGAGTGGACAGGGACATACTACAAGAACTCACTGAACTCTGCCACCCTTGTTAGATATTATGAATATAAGGCTGAAATTAATTCTGTTGTACATATGCTGAAAGATAAAGCATAGAGTAAAAAGTTTGCTTGAATATATGTATAGAGTTTAGCAATGTAAAATGTGCATTCATACTATATGTATAACAGACAGGCTTCTCTTCACAACATCAGAAAAGCCTAACAAAGCAATATTGGACATGATTTTCTCATGTTTGCAGAACAAATATCTATTAACAGACATCCTCTTTTTGAAACTTAGCAATATGTGATGTTTTTTTCCAGTAGGAACAGCTTATACAGATGTTTCCTTTCAGATTTCTGTTAATGGCATCCTCACATCAGCAAAAGTGCTTACAAGTAAATCACAAAAGGACAATAGAAAAGTCTAAAAACAGACATTATGTGTCTTCCCACAGAAGGCCAGAAAAACATACCAAGAGGAAATAATCTATGTGCGTGACTAGCACTCTATATTACAATTGTAGTAGTTCAGTTATGAGAGAAAGGGACAGAGAGAGGTATTTTATATTTGTCATCATTCATATCTGTAATGAAGGAAAACTTTGTAAATATATGCTACAATCTGACAGAAAGAGTACGTGTCATTTGTTATAAAATAAGTTATCTGTAACTGTGCTTATAGCTGAAAAATATATTTCTTTATCAGTGTGCAATTTGAAAGGCTTGGTGCTTTAAACTTATTACAGATGGAGTCATGCAAAGCTCTGTGTCTCTGATTCAGCAGTAAACAACACACCAAGACTGTGTGTCTTAAGAAGATTTTGGATCCAGCACAACATAGAAGCAGAGCATGCAAATTAAGATACATTTTTCAAATGGTGACCCTAACAAATGTTCCTAGCCTGTATCCAAAAACAGGGGGAGTGAGTGGGTAATGCCTTGTATAAGGTCACTCCTGTAAAAGCACAGTAACTAACATTTATGTCAAGTACTTCAGATTTCTTAAGTTTTCTACAGTTTTCTACAGTTTGCAGCAATAATACAGTTCATTAGACGTCTAAATCCAGTGAGACTGCATTGCAGGAAGATGAACAGTTTCATAAATTCTCCAGAAAATGTACAATACAAAGTTGTAAGACTGAAACTGCCAGTTTTGTACCAACTTCACAAGTAACTACAGAGACTTTTCAACCATCTACAGTAAGGCAGCTTGGCCATCTGCCTCTCTCTTGACTGGTAAGAACATTTTTCTGGGTTACATACAGTATGAATGCCAGAAAAGTAATAATAATAATAATAATAACAGAATGAAATGTATATACTGCATATTAGCAAATGTAAAACCTTATTAGGGCAAGTTAATAGTAATGCATTATGAAAATGGATTGCAAGTTAATAGTAAGGCATTATGCAAATGGATTACAATATTTGATTGGTATCTGAAGCAAAACCATGTGTGGTATAAAATAATGTTTATTGTGTGTACAATGTCATAAAAATATAATGCATGCCACTAATATGCTGACATTATATTCAAATGTTAGACAGTTATGTTATGTCATGAGATGTAAAAGGTTTATTTCAGAGTTGCAACAACAGTCAAATCAGTTACTGATAGAACCTCTTGTACATTTTGTTACAAAATAATGTAATAAACATCTAAAAGACAGACACAATGAGTTCAGGAAGCTTAGACAAGTTATACATACATTTTTTCAAAAGTGCTTAGGAGTTTCAGATTCAGCAGAACAGGCTCCTGAGACATATCAGAAAGACCATGCAACATTATAGGAAACTACTGAACAGCAGTTGCAGGATAAAGAAAATACTGACTTCCTCCATATAACAGCTGATCTTAAAAAGAACAGGAAACTACAGCTAATCTGTACAAAAGAAACATAGTTTATAATATGTTTATGTTTTGAAAATGGTTAAGCATACATGCTCAGATGTAATGTATAGACAAATCATTCTTGAATGTTTTATTTTCATTCAGTTAAAACAAGACATTTATCAGTATTACAGTAAAGTAGACTGTATAACTGCTATTCTAATAGCATAGTCAAAAGGTACACAACAGTTTTAGTGTATAAAAATTAAATAAAAATAGTTACATGAAACTGTTCTAGTGCATAAAAATCAAATGAAAATAGTTAATAAGAGTAAAGATTTCAAGTCACAAGACTGACATGCTTGTATAAAGATATACAGATACAAGACAGACATGCATGTATGTTTTTTTCATCTAGAGCACATCTGTTAAAATGCACAAAAGCAAAAGGCAGACAACAGCAAATATAAATAATGTAAATATAAACATGTTAGTTAAGCTAATATCTATTTGTTTTTTTACAATTTGAATATAATTGTATAGTAACACCAAACAGTTAAAGCTCTGAATTTTAAAAAGAAAATCAGAGATGGTATTAGTCAAATAGTTTTTGTAAAATTAATGGCAGAAAAGTTAAATAAATAAATAAAAAATACCGAAATCCATGTAAGCTAATTGTAAAATAATGTCTATTTATGTAGTATAAATGCATAGTTATGCAAATCACAAATACTTAATATATTTCTACTATTAACAGATGATTAAAGGAAAAATGCTTAAATAATTAACTATAGTTTATAGAGTATAAAATGTGAGTTTAGACCTTCCCATGCTGGATGAATAGTTACAGGAAATGTTGAAAAGATAAGATAAACAACAAGACTGATTGTCAGACAAGTAGCTTGAGTTTTTCTAAAACATTATTGTTATTAAAACATAATCATTACAATGTTTACAGGTAACACTATTTGGTAATTGTAATAAAATGTCACAATTGTGCAACCATGCCCTTCATAATCTGTTTGCAAGTAAATGTTAAAAGAAAAAAAACCCTCAGTTGCATCAAGTACAGCCAGAAAATGGGCTATAGTATACATACCATTCAAATCAATTGTGCAGGAGGGGATAAATACCTACTAGTGGTAATAAACAGAAAAAAGCTTTATAAAAATTATCAAATCAGATAAAACTCCATAGTTTATTAGTAACCTAATAAGGCAAATGTATAACCAAAGTGTCGGGCTGACATACATTCTATTCTCACAGCATAAAGTAGGTAAACAATACTGTAATGCTGCAGGGGGGGGCACTTTCTCAGTTTTACACACTGTATAAGCAGTACTGCACAAGGGTCTGAAATAAAGCTACAGAAAAAATAAACAACAAGGGTCTGAAATAGAGCTACAGGAAAAAAAATAATATTTCATTCCTTCTTGACAATACTCTTTTAGGGGGAGGGAAAAATAGGTATTAGTGTATTACAAATACTGGTAAACTGGAATAAACCTGATAGGATAATATATTTTAATCTGTAAAGCTATACAAGAGATGGTTTAAAAACAAGAGATGGCTTAAAATTGCTTTATTACAGCTATACAAGAGAGAGTAATGATGTGTAAAAAATTGCACAAGAATAGTCACTATTTTAATATGTTTTTGGCAAAACAATGTTGGTATAAAAAAGCATGAATGTTTCTAATTGCTGAGTATGTAGTTTAAAATAACAGAACGTATGCCTTTGGTGCCAATTCCACTAAATACTTCTAAAGAGACATAAAAATTTTCCAAGATTTTGCTTAATATTAATGTTATTAAATTTGTAAGATTAGACTAAATGTACTTTACAGTCTTTGTATGTACAAATGCAGAGTAATTCAATACAAAGGATAGTCTTTGTATGTACAAATACAGAAGAATTCAGTACAAATTAAATGAATGTCTAGAAATGAATATATAAAGAAAAAATGGGTTCAGGGTACCTACTAGATTGAAATGCATGAATAGCAAACAGTCTGTATAAAGACATACTATACAAGATACATTGTAATAAGTTCAAAAGTAATATTATTGGCTTTTGGACCACCATTTTATCTGTATCAGTATTGGTTATCCCAGTTATATATATATATATATATATATATATATATATATATATATATATATATATATATATTTATTTATTTATTTATTAAAATATTGTATTCATACAGCTAATAGACTAATATGTAAATAGCATTATTTAGTGTATAAATCATGTTTTTTTTTAAATTCTCAAGTATTAAATATACTGAAATAATTACATTCAAATATCTAAGCCCATTTCAGTACTTTATGTTCACTTCACTGTCAACCAGGATGCTAATGAGCAGTTCAGAGACATGACAACAATGTTATGGTTAAAATGACATTGAAACTGTATATTTTCAGCAGTGTATAAATGCTTGCAGTAGCACATAGTTTTTGTCTCTTATAGTTAATTCAACAGGCAGAGAGTTAATAGAAAAGTTCTAAGTCATGAATTAAATTTTGTAATTGCAAAAGAATAAATTAATCACGTTAAATTAAAGCAGACACAGCTCATTATTGATTAAATATTTTCACAAAATGGTCTGCAAAAGAAAACGTTGTTAAATACATTCAGTTTTGCTAGTAATACATGTTTTCATTGTATTAACTATGTAAAATTGCATTTTGACTTGTATCAAAAAAAGACTAAAGGTTTTGTTATTTAATGTGTTTTGTATATAATGTGATCAAAAATACATATCAGTATAAAGTGTTTTGAGTATGTTTAAAAATAGAGGGAATGGTTAGATATTATGAATATAAGGCTGAAATAAATTCTGTTGTAAATATGCTGAAAGATAAAGCATAGAGTAAAATGTTTGCTTGAATATATGTATAGAGTTTAGCAATGTAAAGTGTCCATTCATACTATATGTATAACAGACATGCTTCTCTTCACAGCATCAGAAAAGCCTAGCAAAGCAATATTGGACATGATTTTCTCATGTTTGTGGAACAAATATCTATTAACAGACATCCTTTTTTATAAACTCAGCAATATGTGATGTTTTTCCAGTAGGAACAGCTTGTACAGATGTTTCCTTTCAGATTTCTGTTAATGGCATCCTCACATCAGCAAATGTGCTTACAAGTAAATCACAAAAGGACAACAGAAAAGTCTAAAACAGACATTATGTGACTTCCCACAGAAGGCCAGAAAAACATACCAAGAGGAAATAATCTATGTGTGTGACTAGCATTCTATATAACAATTGTAGTAGTTCAGTTATGAGAGAAAGGGACAGTGAGAGGTATTTTGTATTTGTCATCATTCATATCTCTGATGAAGGAAAACTTTGTAAATATATGCTACAATCTGACAGAAAGAGTATGTGTCATTTGTTATAAAATAAGTTATCTGTAAGTGTGCTTATAGCTGCAAAATATATTTCTTTATCAGTGTGGAATTTGAAAGACTTGGTGCTTTAAATAGACTACAGATGGAGTCATGCAAAGCTCTGTGTCTCTGATTCAGCAGTAAACAGAAGAAAAAGACTGTGTGTCTTAAGAAGACTTTGGATCCAGCACAACAAAGAAGCAGAGCATGCAAATTAAGATAACATTTTCAACCCTTAACTCAGAGCCAGAGCCAATAGAGGGGAACCTGTCCCAGTGGAAACAAAGGTATGTGTAGCCCTTAGGATAATAGCCACAGGTACCTTTCAAAGACCAAATGGGGACATGATGGGTGTCTCACAGGCATCAGCATCTGGGGTACTCCATTTCCTGGATGCCATGCTATCACATGACAGTGAGCACATTTATTTTCCCCTCACCCCTGAGATGAGGGCCAGCAATATGCAATACTTCTACCATGTAGCATGCTATCATTGATGACAGGCGGCCCACACAACCTGTACCTATCCATGTAATGGTCGTGTACAGCTTGCATCAAACAGAGTCAGCCTTGAACTACATGTCTCTTAACTGCTGTGTTCGCAAGGTAAGTCTCTAAGCTACATGCTAATTGTAAGGATTACCAGGCTTCTAGCAAAAGCCCTTTCCTCCCCCATAGTGCCTTTTTTAGGAAAAGTCATGAGGTCAATACTGCCAACATAAGCATTTCAGCAAAATGCAAATTAAAGCTAATGCTGCTAAATGCTAGGAGTCTAAACATGAAACTGCACTCATTGCAATCATTCTTACCCCTGGAAGATGCTGACATTTGTGCAGTCACAGAAACCTGGTTCAAAGCTGTGGAGAGCACCCCAACCTTACCTGGTTACTCATTCTATCACACATTCAGACCTCAAACTGTGGGCAGCAAAGTCAAAGGAGGTGGAGTTTCAATATATATTAAAAACACACACACCTCCAGGCTGATCAGATAGTAAGATGCATATGAGATACTCCAAGTGCAGTTAATCATTGACAAAAGCCCTATTCAAATTATAGCTAGCTACAGGCCCCCAAATTTGACTCAAGATGCCCACTCTACCTATCTGGACCTTTTCAAATCTATCAAGATTCAACCCTTTACCCTGATCCTGGGTGACTTTATTTACCCAACCATATATTGGAAAAACTACTCATGCCAGAACACAAATGCCCAGAGATGCCTCAATTTTATCAGTGCAAATGCCTTGGAGCAGCTAGTCAATACCTCCACAAGAGGTGATAATATCTTAGAGTTGGTATTAACCAACATGAGTAACCACTGCAGCACCCCTACAGTATCATCCTCCCTGGTAAGATCCAACCATAAAGCGGTCCCTTTTGAAGTCACCATCTCACCTGACCCCCCCTCTTTAGCTAGAGTCAAACAAAAAAACTTCTCCAAAGCTGATTACAACCTCCTGAGGGATGGTATAAACAACTTCACAGCCCCCTCCCCCACTTTAGGAACTGACACCAATGTCCAAATCTACACCAAAGTACTATACAAGCATTTATATAGATGCATTGAATCAGAAATACCCAACAGGACAAAATCATTCTCCGCAAGGGAGAGTAAACCTGTCTGATGGACATCTACAATAAATAAACTATATAACAAAAGGAAAAAAATTGCTGTCCAGGGCAAAGAAGGAGCAGGTGCCCAATTGGAAGCAATCTCTCCTTAGCCTGAACAAGCAAATAAGAGCACTAGTGAAATCCTCTAAAGTCAACTTTGAGTCCAAATTGGCCACATCTCCTAGAGACAATCAGAAGTCCTTCTTCACATATGTCCAAAATCTTGAAGGAAGCACCCATATCTGTTCAGAACTGGTGGTCAAGAACACCACATACACAAATGCTGTAGATATAGCCAATCTACTGGCTGACAGATTCAGCAAAAACTTCTCCCCTCTGTCCCCCCAATCAGTAAATCAGGACTTCCCCAGTACCTGACCCCACCCCTTATATCTAGGGAACAGGTCATCACTGTCCTCTCAAAGGCAAAAAATACAGCCTCCATGGGACCTGATAACATCCCTGGCTACATCCTGCATGAATGCAGGCATGAACTTGCAGCATCAATAGGCACCCTATTCAACCAAAGCCTGAGTACCAGCTTTGTCCCAGCCGAGTGGAAGACAGCCACTGTCATCCCTTTACACAAATGTAGAGTGCCCACTAATTCAGGAAATTATAGACCCATCAGACTAACTAGCCTGATCTACAAGGCCATGGAATGGATTATCATGGACCTAATTAACAGGGACATTGACAACCTCCAAGCACTTGACCCCACACAGTTTGGCTTTGTCAAGGGGAGAGCATGTCTGTTAAATCTGGTTGACTTCTTTGATACAGTCACCAAAGCCATGGACAAGGGGAAGATGGTACACACCACTTCCCTGGACTTGGCCATAGTCTTCAACATTATTCCCCACTCGGGCATAGTAGATAAACTCTCTCAACTAGACATCAATCCATATGTCACCAGATGGGTGGCAAATTGGCTCACTGATAGAACACACCTAATCAAATTAGAGAAAGCCACCTCAAGTACTTGACCCATAAAGAGCAGCATACCCCAGGGATGGGTCTTGGGGCCTCTGTTATTTGGGATATACTTCTCTGGGGTGCAGGCCAAAACCAGTGGAGTATGGCTGACCAAGTTTGCAGATGACTGCAAGCTGGGTGCAGCTATCACTTTGCCAAGTGATGTGGATGTCCTCCAAGAGGGACTCACTCAAACAAATGACTGGTGCTAGAAACATGGCCTCAAGCTGAATGCCAAAAAATGCATCATCATTCCCTTTGGGGAGAGTGGCATCCCCACATATTATCACATTAACAAAAATGTCCTAAGTACACAATCAGTAGTGAGGGATTTGGGCAGCCAGGTTGATAGCAACCTGACGTTTGACCACCATGTTGCTTCCATTGTACGGAAGGCTTTCTACATGGCCCACCTCATAAGTAAGGATATCTCCTCCAGAGACAAAGAGGTCATAACATCCCTTCCCTTATAAGGCCAATTACTGAGTACAACTCCCCCTTTGGCATGTACCTCACAAAACACATGCAGCAGCTAGAAAGACCACAGAGGTTCCTCACCAGGTGAATCCAGGGCCTCAAACATCTACTCTACACAGCTAGGTTAAAACACCTATCCCTCTATTCAGTTTCATATAGACTCCTCAGCAGTGACCTGTGTTTGGCATATAAAGCAATCTCAGACCCCACCTTGATGGGACTGCTGCATATCCACAAGTCAAGCTCCACCTGAATAACCCATACGCGTGACCTCAACCTGGTCTGTGATATCAATAGGACTTGTTGGCGGGACAGATTTGTGTCCCAAAGACTTCCCCATCTGTGGAATAGACTCTCTCTCTCTCTCCACATCAAGCAGAGTACCTCATTGTTTTTTTTTAAGGGCAACCTAGATAACTGGCTGGGAAACAGAAAATGCACTCCTGGGATTCCACCTGTGACCCTGCTGGACAGGGGCTTTGGGTACTGACTTGTCTAAACATGGGCTAAACTCTTGGCTAGGCTTATAAGGACCTCACGGCCAATAGCCTAGTAACCTCCTGTAATCCTATGATATCATTTTTTTAATTTCTCCAAATCTTTTGGGTTTCTAATACCATGATGGGAATAGACCTGATTCCTAAGACAAAGTACAATTAAAGTTCATGAAATTAGTATTGTTTCACTCTTTGATGTCAGCCAAAAGCGCTGTTCACAGCACCCTCAATGTGACCTGTAATCCTTCTGCAATTCGTATGGAGTTACATGTATTGGTAGCACATTTAAACAGGATTGTAGACTCATTTTTATAAGACCCATTGCTCCTACTACTATTGGAGTGGTCTGGGTATCTTTCTTCCACATTGCTCTAGTTTCTGCTTGTAAATCCTGATATTTTATAACTTTGTGTCTCTCTGTGCACAGGACACTGTACTCACTGGGTGTGGCAATTTCAATGATCAATGCTACTTTTGTCTTCTTTTCCTGGACCACTATATCTGTTTGCTAGCATCTATCTTTTGAACTGTTGGTAATGGGTGATCCCATGTGATGTAGACTTCATCATTTTCTATGATGGTTTGTGGCTCAAACTTCCCGCGTTTTTCAGCAACCTCACTACCATAATGTTTCCACAATCCTCAGTGCAGTAGTCTTTCACATTATTGTGCCTTTCAGTATATAGTCCTTTTGCCATTAGTATGTCGCAACCAGCAACGAGGTGTGCAACTGTTTCCAATTCTGTTTTACCAAAGCAACATTTATCCATTTGTCCCACATGTTTAATGGTGTTTGTAAATCAACATGTATGCAGCCCACTATCTTGGACCGCCAGTATTAACCTTTCATCTCTTGGCTGAAATTCACCTCTCGTTAACCATTCCTGCATTCATTCCTGATCAACATGAGGTTCTTCTAGAAGTTTTCTGTTTTTGCAACTATATTTATGCTTTTTCTACATTTCTTTCCTTCTCATCTGGTCCTTCACCTTATTATTTATTTATTTTTTTGTTTTTTGGCGCATTCAGTTGCTGCCTGATTTTTATATACTTGTGGTTCGACTTCCATTCCTGCTTGATGCTGATATGCTTCTGCTAGATTAAGCAGACAAGTCATCTTAGATTTATTCTCCTCATGTTTCAAAACTTTCACTATGTTTGGGTCTTGTGAGGTCAGCAGGTATGTGTGGAGCTCCACGAATACAGATCTATACATGTAATCATTTTCAAGGAGGCCCATCACTCCTTCTTTATAGGGAATATATAATCTTGGTAATCATTGATTTTTATAAATCATTTGGTGAGCATGAAGCATCCTTCTTGTTTTCCTGTCTAATCTATCAAGCACGTTTTGGGGCCAGTCAATCACTACAAAACTGTAAGTTAGGACAGGAAGAGCAAATTGATTTATAGCTTGAATTTTGTTCCTAGATGTCAAAGCTGTCTTCAGGAGTAATTTAAGTCTTCTGAAGTATTCCTTACTAAGTTTTATTCGCTTTTATTCATGTCTTATTGTTTATCCTTCATCAATTCCCAAATATTTAAACACTCCCTCTTGCTCAAGTTCTTTCATATCACATTCTTGTCCCAAACTGATCTTTTCTTTGGTGCTTCAGTTTTCCTTTTTTAATGGCTGCTTTTGCACATTTATCAAGACCAAATGACATTCTTATATCATCTGAAAAAGTCTTGACAACTTGCAGTTGTGCGTTCAGTTCCTCATCTGATGAGCTATACAGCTTCAAATCATCAAGAAAGAGAAGATGAGAAGGCTTTGCACTTTGTTGTTTTCTAGGAGCCAAATTATAGCCATGGTCTAATCTGTTAAGTAGACAGCTTAATGGATTAAGAGCAAGGCAGAATAGCAGCAGTGACAGAGTCACCCTGGAATATCCCCCTTTGGATTTTTATCCCTGGAATAGTAAGTTTTCCTTTATTATGGCTTAATTGCAAAGTGGTCTGCCATTGTTTCATGCTCACTGTAATGTATTCAATCAGTGTAGAGTGTATCTTATACATTTGTAAGCACTCTTTTATCCATGAATGTGGGATACTATCAAATGCTTTTTGCAGTCAATCCAGGCCATACTTAAATTCTTCCCCTTTTTACAGTTTTCCAGTATGACTTTAAAAACAAATGATCCTTTGTTCCATATTACTTTCTTTTATTGCCCTTTTGTTCTGTTGTCATAACTGAGTTTTCTTCTAAATGACTATGAACTCTGTTGGCATCAATTCCAGTGTATAGTTTATATGTCATTGGAAGAAAAGTTATTGGTCTATAATTTTTAGAGTAGCTTTCAGGTTCACTCTTAAGTAGGAGCATTGTTTTTCCTGTTGTTAGCAAGGTTGGTGTCTGGTCAGGGTGCGTACATAAATAAGTCTTACTCATGGCTAAATCTTCGTGCAAAGATGTTAATGCTTTTAACCAGAAATTAGGTACTGCATCTGGGCCTGGGGTTTTCTAATTAGAAGCTTTTCTTAACTTTGTTTTAATCTGTCTGGTTGTTACTTCTTCCCATTTCATATCCTGTACCTTTAAACATCTTATTCTTGCTTTTACTTCTTCGATCCATTTAGCATCTTTGTTATGTTCCTTATGATCTTCATAAATACTTCTCAAAAATGTATCTATTTCTTCTTTTTTTGGCATTCTTTCAATTCCTTTTACCTTATTTCCCAATTCTCTATGAAACTTTTTTGTGTCATAAATAAATTGCTTATTTTGTACTTTTTCTTTATATTTGTCTATGTATCTTCTAAGTTTTTCTGAATGTGCTGAGATTTTTAGTTTATTTGTGATAGTGCATGATAGAGCCAATATCATGTGTATGGATCTTCTGCTGTTATGCAAGGAAATATATTGGGCTAATTGGACACCAGTCCAATAGTATATGCTCCTTAATAGTCACTAGGCCTCATGGTTGTTATGTTCACTACATCAGTCAAGCGAGATATTAAACAGTGGTGTCACATGATAATTGGACTACTGTCTATCCCAGCAGACCATGAGCTGTTGTTCCCCCACCCCCAACACAGCAGTGTTCCCATACAGCTGCTTTAACAGAAAATCATCTGTGGTATATCAGTGGACCAGGCAATCACAGGGCTGTAACATACACATTGCTCACACCATTGCACGTCTCACCTCATGCATGATAACAATGTACATATTTATGCTGTTGATTGTGTGATGAATGACTCCTCTCTGTCTGGTGACCTGAGTGGCTCAGTGAACTAGGGAAGCTAGCATGGGTGATGGTGTTGAGGGTTCTAATCTGGAATTGCTCACACCTTTTGCATGTGAGGTAGTACTATGTTGGTGTTTTTACAGACTGTCATACCTCCTAGTGCAAGAAATCTGGCCAAAGCCATTAAGACTGGGGGGACAAAGGCCCAAACATATGGACATATTTCAAATATTGTCCCCATGAACTTAGAAAGTCACTGGAAGTAAAGGTGTTGCATTATTACATATGTTCTGAAGGATATAATGCCTGAAACACAAATGTTTGTCTGTATTTAGTATAATGTAGTGACATCAATATTCAATAATTCAACAGAAGACCACAAATGTATGAGGAACAGACCAAACATATGAGCCAAAACTCTGGTCATTCTGAGGCAATCAGGACAGTTGAGAGGTATGCAGACTGTCAGTCTGTTGGTGTGTAACATTACCAACCGCAGTCACAGATTAAGTAAAGCACACAGCTGGGGAATGCTGTGAACAGTTTGTGTGAAATGCAATACTGCAGAAGCAGGTGCAGATGTTAATGTCTGTGATATACAAAATCCCAGACTGGAGTACAGGTAGGTGTGGAATGGAATCATGTTCATAGTACTGACAGTCCCACTGGGTATGCCCATACACTTAGTTAAAATGAGCGCAATCCTGATGCCCCTTCAAAATGACCTGTTATGTATAAATATCTATACATACCAATATATGTATACATTATCTGTCTGTCATGATCTCGCTCTCACATGCATAGTATATGTATCGCTTTACATGTGTACAGATATATATATAGCTATATATAGTAAACTGATATATACACCCACTCGATATATCTACATAACACATAAACATAGCATATACACATGCAGCTACAGTTATATATACATCCCTGTTATGCACAGAAATATGTGTTTGGTTGTCTGTATTGTCCAACATACCCTAATAAAGGTGAGTAAATCTCCACTATCACACAGCCATATTATTCCTCAAAGGATCCAAGCTAATGATGCAACAGTACAAATCCCACACACCCACAGACCCCTATGCCTGATGGATGTCACCACATAGACAGACATAGGTGAGCAGCTGCTATAATGTATAATGTTGTCAATGCATGTATGGACAGAGCAACTTGTCCCTACCCACAGGTATGTTTATGTAAATACAAGCAGCCACATATGGCCATACTGGTAACTGTACAAACATAGCTAGGATAATTACAGTTATCCCATTGCTGGGATACTAGATGCAGATAACAGTATGAAGCAATATCACACTGCAGACCACAAATGCTGGTTAACAAAGGCCTAGTTTGCGTAATGCATAACTACTCTGCTTGCACATACATACAACAGTCTTAATGTGTGGTGCATGTGATAAGTACTTTGTTTTATAGTGTATAAGACTAGATAAGTAGGGCTTCTAATCTCACTCCAACTCACTTGATGCATGACTGTGTCAGAGTGTGTGTGCATTGTCCTGCAAATGAATTGACATGTCTTCATAGGCTATCCACTTGCAATTGTTATGCACTTTTTGGCCCTGTAAGTTGCTACTGGTTCCACACTGCCCTCTTCTACAAGGCCTGGTGATGTCAGCCATCTTAAGACTACCAGCTGACAGTGTAATGTCAGATGTAAGCTGTGGTGCATGCTATAAGTACTGTGATCTATAGTGTATAAGACTAGACAAGTAGGGGTTCTAATCTCACTCTAGCCTACTTGATGCATGTGCATTTATCCATATGGTGTAGCCTAAACAAATGCAGTGATTTATTGGTAGTGGGTGATGTGCCACCCCACAACGTCTGACCAAAAGAAGGCCTGTGTATGTCATCATGCATAATATGTCCCATAGAGATAGTACTAGCAGACATGAGGTATGTTGCATGCACCATGCACTGTGATCTGCAATATGTACCATTACATAAGTCAGTGTGCACACCTACATACAGCCAACCTGCACTATGTGTGTGCCTTGGCATGTCCTGTAAGCACTGACTGGAAGTGGTGTTAGCCTCAATGTAGCAATGTCTTTGTGTGAGCCTTTTGTCTTAGAATTATGGGATGTGTGAAATGAACACAGAGAGTACTGTAGCCTTCAACTGCCACTGGTCAGAAAGATGTTGATGCATTCACTGTTGTACAACCAATGCTGACAGGTTTGGGATGTACATCCCAGACTGGCACTGGTATACTGAATGTGGCAGTTATCACAGCTATCTTTGTGCGCAATGGCACCCTTGCCATGTCATTACACAGGCATATTGTACAACTGTAGCAGCCAAACAGGTTCCAAGGTACACCAATACACATTGTAGAGAACATGTCCTATGGAGTCCATGTCAAGACCATACATGTGTAGTCTGTCTCCAAAATGCTATGGAGGGGATGTGTATGACTCCATACAGGGAGGTGTCAGTTCCTACTGTGTACCTCTTGTGTATCCATGACAGGACTAACACATGTGTCACCTGTGTTACACACCAACAACATCAGTGTTGTATCCATAGTACATGCTGATGAGACAGGAATGTAAAACAGGTAGTACACCCTACATAAAACAGCCCCCCCCATGCATGTCATGAATATATCTCTTGTGACACATATTATGTACAGGTTACACAGTCGGATGCAGAACACAACAATCATAACTGTTGCTGGGCAACTACTGGTACTGGACACAGACTATATATAGATGTGTCATCTCCATCAAATCCCTGGTAGCACTTATGAAGGGTAGCAGACCTTCTCACAGATTAGGGATGCATGAGTATGTTGAATGTCAACACTGTCCTTGTTAGCCTGTTATACACATATGAACCTATGGAACTATGCAATTATAGTGCTGCACCTTGCTGATGACATATGTCCACTGTGCTGACATACCATCCTATGCTGCTGTATTTGTGCTGTGTAGCCATAGGTTACCCCAACAGACACCTGTAACAGAAACATAAACAGGCCTGTGACACACCTGTTATTGTGTAAATATACAGCCAATTCAACAACCTACAACATAAGGACCACATAAGGTACACAAAAGTATGTGGTGTTCATGTGACAAATGACAGCATACAGTATCTTTTGTTAATCACTGCAAGTGGCATGGTGAACCAACACTGCATTTCCCTACATCAATGTCAAGAATGACAGGGATGTGGCACAGGTATCATCACTTGCACAGGGTGTTGTTTGGTGATGCAGGAGGCCTAGGCTGGCTCAAACAGTGTACAGCATGTGTGACTCAGTGGGGAGCATGTAAGATGGATCATGGAGAGGTGCCGTGTGTGTCTGTAGGTCACTTGCATTTGACAGTGGTGTATGACTGTGTGCATGTACATAGTCAAGCTCAGTGCTAGACCTGCACGTGTGTATGTTGGACAGCTTTGGACAGTACATTGTAGAGTTGTCAAGTCACCTTCTCTGGCCCCGATCATTGGAACTGGCTCTGCCAGGAGTTGTACTGCACCTCCATACCCAACGTCATAAGCAGTGCTAATACCTGACAGTGACTGCTGTCTGCTGGGACCATGTCTCCCGTGGGACAGCCCAGGACCACAAGCCCATGGCCTGCCACATCATGGTGTGGACAGCACACTCTCCTCTGTAGAGCTGGATGTACTGCCACTATGGGAGTGTGGGTATGCATGGTCATGTAGACTCTCAGCAGATGGTGTTGCTGGTCTACGTCCATGGATCCGATGCTCAACTCCAACCACATGTTCCAGCACAGACAATGTGAGGTCCAAGACAGACACTGTCTCAGACCACTGTCTGTCCACTGCATCATTGAATCAATCGAGGGTGTCTCCAATGTGGTGGAGGGTGTCACAGATGTCATACTGTGTGGCATCCTGAACCCTAAGCATATGCCTGGTGTTCCATTCAGAATGTGCTTGGGCCTCAATGACAGCCCAAAACATGCACCAGGTGACCCGTGATGTGACACCTGCAACATGTGGTAGATGGACAGCAGGCCTCCTACAAGCACTCCTGCCAATCCACCTGTGTGGAACCTCTCCAGCTCTCTGGCTATAGCCATTGTCTACACTCACTGGAGCCATAGTTGCCACACTTTCCTCTTCAATGTTTCCACCATCTGACTATCCAATATCGATGGCCTCTAGGGATGGGGTACGTGTGGGCATACAGACTGCGTTCAGTGAAAATGGTGGCAGAAGAGTGATGTCTACCTCTGGGACAGATTCAACTGCTGACACACCAACCTCTGCTTCACTGTGGCCACCATCATCATCAGTGTCCAAGGAGACACTTACATCAGGTTGTGCAGGGGACAGACTCCAACCCACAAGGTTACCTGCAATAAGAATGAAATAACCAGTACATTAATACCTGCACTATTGTGTATGAAAAGCATCCAAGACTCATAACCAGGAAGACCCACAACTGGATTAGCAGTCAAACAACTGCCTTCTCTGTTTCTTCCACTAAGCACTACCCTGGAACACAACTCAAATTCAACTCAGGAGCTTTATAACCATCACTTGAAGTAAATTTAATCAATCATGACCAGTAATATTTATCTTTTACTTACTCAGTATGAAACTATAATTGAAAAACAACACATAAAACCCAGTACAACTCTCTTCGAAATTATATGGAAATACACATATCACTGCCTAATGTATTTGCCTTCAACCTGAGGTATTTTAAAAGGCATTTTAAATTCCTTGCCTCATTTAAATGGGGAGCATTATCTGCTCTTACCTGTAATTGCCAAAGTGTACCTGTTTGTTGCACTACAATCCTGTGACTACCCCTTCTCAAAACCTTAGGTACCTCTTCCAGACTGGCATTTAAAAACATCCTATGCTGTTTACACTAATAATTACATGTACATAGGGCATTATTCTGGCCCTTAACAATACTAGACTATAATTGCTCCTTAACAAAATAAGTGTCATACTTACCAGGAACAGAACCATGGCCCTGGCCAATACCTTGCAGACCTGTAAAAAATTAAGGGCAGGGTAATGTTGGTATCACTGCATGTTGCAGCATAGCAAGGTAATACATCTTTATATTTCACACCAGAGAGCATCTGGGAAAGAAAAAAAATGTTTAAGCTTGTTTCCTGCCTTTTCTGTAAGTGGTCCAGACTGTTTGTAGGCTTCTGTGCCCCCAAGCCTTTCTGTATTGGAGGAAAGCCTTCTAGCGTAATTTTGTTTCTTAGAACTAGCCAATTTTATAGTTTCAGCACTCAAATCTGTTTCTTTGAACTCAGCACTTGTTCAGAACTCATTGTAAGCACTAAATAAGCTACACATTACTACAGCACTCAACTGTCCTCACTTGTCTAGAGGAAAGCAGTTTTTAGTACTTAATAAATAAGCACCTATCCAGGCATGTCTAAGGGTCAGCTCCCGGTGATTTCTCCTGTATACCTGATGAATCTGGGCATCTTGGGGCAATGCAGCAATTGCCTCATGTACACAGACAACCCTCTCCTCCTACCACCCAACACTACAACCTGTGAGAGATGCACTTATATATCCAAACTGGAAGCAAAGCTCTCTACACCCAAGACTGGACTAGACAGTGAAGAGAAGGTAAACACTTGTACCACACCACACTCATCACATAGTCCCTCAAAACCTACACCACCAAAACACACACATAGAAATAAAAAACACACACCTATATTTACAGAGGCTCTCAATAAAAACCTGCCCAAGCATCAGGGACCTCCAAAGCAGAAACGCAAGCAAACTCCACCCCCCAACACAACCCAAATGACACATAGCCCACAAACTCAGTATGCCACTCAACCACAGCCCATAAGGCATAACAACATACCCAAGACTCTAGTCATAGATGACTCTATAGTGAGGCACACTGATGTTCCACTCACCAGGCTAAACAAGGTGAAAGTTACTGTCAGCTGCCTGTCAGGTGCCAGGATCCACCACATAATGCACACACTCAGGTCACTCCACAACAAGTACAAATATGACATTATTATTGTCCATGTTGGTGTGAATGACCTGAGACGTACCTCCCTAGACTACATGAAAACAGATATGGAGGAGCTCTCTGATCTTGTAGCCCAGGCAGGTATGACCCTCACCCTGGGTAGCATCCTGCCATCACCCAGAATAATACCACAGTACAAGGACAAAATGATTGACTTCAACAATTGGCTCAGCTTCTGGTGTCATTCTAAGGGAATTCAGTATTTGTCTGCCTGGGACAACATGATCGATAGACCATGATGCTTTGCCAGAGATTGCCTGCACCTGTCGCCTTTGGGATTCTGGATACTTGCTAAGGCTTTTGCCACCCCTATAGTGCGTTTTTTAGGCAAGGTTCAAATGACAAATTCACCACCGTAACATGTACAAGCAAACAAAACCTGAGTGTAATGCTACTCAATGCTAGAAGTCTAAATCTCAAAATGCACTCACTCGAAGCACTCCTTAAAATGGAGAACATCGACATCTGTGCAGTGACGGAGACCTGGTTCAAAGCTCCAGAGAGCACCCCGGCATTACCAGGCTATAATTCATTCCACACCTTTAGGCCACCTAACCCGGAACAAAGCACTAAAGGTGGAGGTGTGTCCATATTCATTAAGGATGTCTACACCTCCAGGCTAGTTGCACAGCATAATGCATCCGAGATTATCCAAGTGCAACTAACTCTGGGCAAGACCGCAATCCAAATTGTAGCTTGCTACACCATGCCCCAGGATTCCCAATCCTCATTTCTTGATACACTGGAAGGTATTAGGGTACAACCCAACACCCTAATAATGGATGATTTTAACTACCCCACCATTAACTGGGAAAAATACTCCTGTACCAACTCTTTTGCTCAACGTTTTCTGGAATTCATAAATTCGAACACCTTGGATCAACTTATTCACACCTCCACCAGGGGCAGCAATATCCTAGACCTGCTTATTACCAACATGGGCAACCGGTGTTCCACACCAGAGGTCAATTCCTCATTGGTCCGATCTGACCATAAGCTAATCACCCTTGATATCCACATCCTGCCCCCACCCCCCATTAAGGAAACCACAGTAAAATATTTCTCCAAAGCCAGCTTCATGCTTCTTAAGACAGAAGTGGCAAACTTCATGACACCCATGCAGGCAGACAATAGAGGTACAACTGCTGAATCCTACACAAATGCACTTTATAAGCACTTACACAAGTGCATGGATCATGCTATCCCTAATAGAACCAAGATGCAATCCTCCAAAAAAAGGAAGCCAATCTGGTGGTCCTCTGCCATAAGCAAACTCTACAACAGAAGAAAGAAGCTGTTGCAAAAAAGAGTAAAATCTCATGACTGGAGGAACTCCCTGGTCAACCTCAGTAAGAAGCTGAGATCCCTCATAAAATCCTCCAAAGCTAGTTACGAAAACAAAATTGTCACTGACTCTAAAGACAACCACAAAGCATTCTATAGCAATGTCAAGAATCTCAATGGCAACACTCAGATCTGCTCTGAGTTACAACACAATGGCACTAAATATACAGAACCAACTGATATTGCCAACATCCGGGCAGATAGGTTCAGTGCTAACTTTACCTCCTTCTCACCCACAATTGGGCCCATCTCTATACCGGAAGAATGCAAAGTTCCTGTAATCATGGCTGCACAGGTAAAAAACACACTCTCCAAAGCCAAGAACACAGCATCCATGGGACCTGACAATATCCCAGGCTGCATTCTACATGAACTACAGAATAAACTGGCACCCTACCTAATGACAGTTTTCCCACTCCACAAAGGGGGAGCCATGATGGACCCCAGGAACTACCGCCCATTAGCCTGACGAGCATGGTCTGCAAGACGATGGAATGTATCATCATGGAACTCATAAACAAAGACATTGGTAATCTCCAAACTCTGGACCCTACCCAGTTCAGATTTGTAAAAGGCAGATCATGTCTCCTAAACCTGATTGACTTCTTTGAAGCAGTCACCAAAGCCATAGATGAGGGTAAGGTGGTTCACACAGCTTATCTAGATCTAGCCAAGGCTTTCGACACCATCCCCCACTCTGGATTTATAGATAAGCTCACTAAACTACATATAAATCCCTATGTCACAAGATGGGTTGCCAACTGGCTCACGGACAGAACCCACACTGTGAAAGTAGCAGACTCCAAATCCAACTTCAGACGTGTGACAAGTGGAGTACCACAGGGTTCAGTCCTGGGTCCCCTCCTGTTTGATATCTACCTCTCTGAAGTACAGGCTAACACAGAAGATGTTTGGCTAAGAAAGTTTGCAGGTGACTGCAAACTAGGAGCCATAATCGAAACTCCTAATGATGTGGACATACTACAAAAGGGCTTCACTAAGACAGATGCCTGGTGTCAAAGCCATGGCCTGAAGCTCAATGCCAAAATGTGTATTGTCATCCCCTTTGGTAAAAACTCTGTACCCATGAACTACCACATAGCTGGCAGTCTACTTAATGCTGAAAATGTGATAAGAGACCTTGGGACCCAGGTGGACAGTAGTCTTTCCTTTGATAATCACATTGCTACAATGGTCAGGAAATCCTTCTACATGGCTCACCTCATCACAAAAGGTTTCCCATCCAGAAAAAAAGAGGTCATTGTCCCCCTCTACTTATCACTCATTAGACTCATTATAGAGTACAACACCCCTTTTGGTATGTATCTCACAAGACATCTACAACAACTGGAAAGGCCACAGAAATACCTCACAAAGAGGATTACTGGCCTCAAACAGATGCCCTACGCAGACCGTCTCAAAAAACTTCAGCTTTACTCCGTCACATATCGCCTACTCAGAGGCGATCTCTGTCTAAGATACAAAGCTATGTCAAACCCAGAACTGTTGGACATGCTCCACTTAAACAAAATCCCAATCCCTCTGAGCTACACTCTCTAGGGACCTAAACCTTGTCACCACAATAAACAGAACATGCGGGAGGGATAGATTCCTGTCCCAGAGACTTCCCATACTCTGGAACAGACTACCTATCTATGTCAAATGGAGCTCCTCATTAGCACCCTTCAAGAAAAATCTTGATGATTGGATGGGAAATAGGAACTTCACCCTAGGGATCACTTCTGTGGCTCTGCTCGACAGAGGCACAGGAAAATAATTTTCTTGGGTGGCAAAAGACAGGGTACATTTTTGGCTAGGCTTATATAGGCCCTAGGGCCAATAGCCTGGTACCTACCTATGAACCTACGAACCTATGAACATTTACAGTAGCTACTGCGTTACTTGTTGTATTGGTTACAATCTGCATATGAGTGTATACCTGAGGTTACACCCCCCCCAGGAGCAAAGATCTGACCCCTACATAAAAGTATCTGCAGCCTAGCACACTGAATGGTGCAGTAATACAATGCTGATCACAGTAAGATTGCCTGCACACTCCTCAGCTGTGGAAACTGTGGCACCCACCTCCACAAAGTGCAATGTGATGGATGCCTGGGAGCTGTTGCATGTGTCTAGGTTCTCCAGGAATTCCTCATTGGACGAGAGTTGTTGTTCCACTGCAGGCCCTCCACCAGTGACAGCATGATCCCTGGCTACATCTGCTACCCATCAACATGCAGGATTAATCATATTGGTTGCCTGGTGTTGGACCTGCTCATATGTCCTGTCCTGCTTGCCCATGGCATTAATATCATGGAAAAGGACTGACCACAATGCAGCCCACTGTTCCCCTATTATGTCTCCTCCTGGATAGCAGGATGTTATGATGCTGCCTTAGTCCTGGAAGATTATCTCATTCTCTGCATCCGAGAAGGGTGGGTGTCATCTGTGGTACAATATTCCTGAAAGACAACACAAGGGGAATAGATTACAGAATCAGATATGTGGATGTCCACTATATACAGATACAGCAAGGGCAGAATGTCTGGCACTACCCCCTGCTTACTCACACATGTCATACCCCACAATGGGACAACACACAACATGTACGGATCCAACAAATATAGTATCAATAGTGAGGTATTTCCCTGTGTGCCACAAGAACTTCTGCAGTATGATCATAACACCCAACACTCCAGTCTAAGGTGATGTGTCCACTAAGGCAAACCACCCAATAATATGTAATAAGACCAGTGCCAGACAAATAACAGTGTGCTATTACAACCACTATGAAGGCACAGTCCAATAAAAGCAGTGTGCCACAATGACAAAAGACAATGCAGACTTGGAGGATTGTACGTCCCCTGCAGGTGTAAGTCAGCAGGGTATCACTGACATGTCATTACCACAGATCTATGACCGGCTTACTGCTGTAATCTCTATTCCCCATACCTCTGTCCTCCCATCTGAATCCTGTTATACACAAAAACAGTTACATACTTAATAAAAGGACAGATGGTGCTCAAGCAAAACTAATAAACTGTAAAAAAGCACCACAACCAGGTGAAAGCATGAACAATTTGATGAATCCACACACTTTAAAGCACTTGAAAGCACGAGCAGTTTAATGAATACACACATTGTGTATTCATTAAACTGCTCGTGCTTTCAAGTGCTTTAAAGTGTGTGGATTCGTCAAATTGTTCGTGCTTTCACCTGGTTGTGGTGCTTTTTTACAGTTTAACAGTTACATACTTACTAGAGTGCAGTACTCTTCTGTTGAACTGTGTGTCTGGTAATGTTTCACAAAGGCGTGCTTTGTGTGAGTAAGGTTTCATATAGAATTGTTCCCCATAGCCATCTGCCTGCCTTTTAAACATGGTCTGCATCAGCAAGTGATTACTTCTAAACCAATTTGTGGTTCTGAAATTCTAATTGCAGCCAAAGCAGATGAATTTCACTATCATTAGCCAATGACATGCAAGCACTGTACAATATACAAGGCCTTCATATAGACCTGGGCCCCTTTCTTACTGTTGATATGGACACTACTGGGATGAGGAGACTACATCATCACAGAGGGTAGGTCTGCAGCAGAAACCTTTTCATAGAGCTGTGTGTACCCTAGGCTGCAACTGCTGCTGCAGGTAGTAGGCATAGGCAGACAGTGTGGACACTTTGGAAGACAACAAGCTGCAGGTGTATCTGTGTCAGCTGTGTCAGCCTTGTAATAGAGGCATTGCCAGGGTGTGGGTACCCTTTACACTTCAATTAAGGCATGTGTTTAAGGTACGCATGTTAGGCAACTGTGTCAATAATAGAGTACTAGAATACATATAGTGCTGCTATACAGGTATGTGAAGTTTGTCCCTACCTGCAGGCCTATAACTTCATGCACTGAAAAGTAGTTATTTAATTTGTGAAGCTTTGTGTGAAAAAAGAGTGTATTAGTGAGCCATTAATTGCTGTCTTCACAATAATGTAATTGCAATGCAGCACAACACTGTGTGCAGCAAAAGGTACTGCATGCAACTCATTTAACAGACTGAGCTACTGAGTCACTGCTACAGCAGATATACTTGCAAGATATATGTGGACACATACAGGCTGTGACAAACATTTTCTACATCAATCAGTATGTGCATGGCTTTATATGGATGCATTTCTGCACCAGAATCCCAGTTGAATGTGTATTTTGCCATGAATGCCTTAGCAGGTGGCTTTCTACATGTTGCTGATAAAATGACACATTTACTTCCAATCACAGGCTTCAGTTACATCCATTATCATTGGTTTGGCTGTCTAGTGGTGTACTATGGCACCAGAATCCAAGGTACACTTCCATTGTTTTCTGTTACTGTTTATTCCAGTTTGCATGATGTGGTGCACCACGCAGCTCCACTGAAACACACCTATGACTGTAATTGGCATTTACTATATTATCTTTAAACCACCTGTTGTAGTCAAGAGTTGAGTGGCATGACAGGTTAATGCAGTGTGCTGCAGCTGTAATGAGCTTGGGTTCAAAATCTTGCAGACATGTTTATTTTGTACATGTGACTTACAATGTTAAAAACAAATATACTCATTATAGCTCTATTTAGCTGAGCTAAGTGAAGCTGCACAATGAGGCACACCACGCAGCTCCGCACTAAAACAATATAAATAAACGAAAAAAGGGGAAATAGGAAAGTGGTGGAATGGGGGCAAGCTGGGGAAAAAATATATTGAAAGGCAGGGAGGGATGTGCAGGGAGGGTGTACGAAAGAACCATAGCTATCCATTTTTTGTACAGCAACAACTGTATGCTTTGACAGATTCATAGATGAATTTCGATTCTCAAACCTCAGAGAGAGGGCTGAGGACAACATAACTGTTTTGTCAAATCAGTTGAACTGAATTACATGTGTCTGGTGGACATGTGTGTGAAATTGACAGCTATGTATGGAAGATATTTTTTTTGGGGGGGCGGGGCCAGATGCCCATTTTTTTAAGGTACAAGTGGAATTTTTGAGAAGGGATATAGGTACATGTGGGGGAGGTAAGTGGGGTAGTTGAGGATACATTTGCAAACAGACAAGACAGACAAGACAGCAGACAGGGGTGGTGTGGGACACATGAGGGGGCGAACACCTTTGATTGGGACGTTGTTGTAGAATTTGAGTACCACATGCCTCCAGATGCAGCAGCATGACTCACGTCCCCACCCATGGGACTGCAGGCACTGCTCCTTCACTGTCCCAAGGGTCGTGGTGCTGGTGGCTGAGTACCAGACCTATGCTGCCCCAACAGGTTGTCCAGCATTCCCTCAGTCTGGTGCAGGAGTTGGTCATATGTATGCTGGACTATCCTGCATTCCAGGACCAGTAACTCATCATGGGTGACTACTCTCCCTCTGCCACCGCTTCCAGAGTGGGACTAGGCCCATCCACTGGGGCAGTACTACCCAACACCACAGGTACTGCAGGGGCAGCAGAGGGACCACCACCAGTCTGGGTCCCAGATGTGCTGGTACCCAGTGCCACGTCTGGTTGAGGCAAGGTAGGGGGATCTGTCAGAACCGGCCTACCTTGACATGCTGTGGTACATGAGATAAAGCAATAAGTTATGGTTAGTAACAACCAAACCATTGTTAGTATTAACAGACTGGAGCATCATATTTACTAATCTGAATACATATTAATGCATATTATGTGCAACACAACATAATGTAACATAACAGTCAGTATGGTAACAACATGTCAGTAAAACATAAACCATAAGGCCAACAAAACAGTTAGTTTAACAAAATGTGCTAATACTGAATCATAATAAAACATAAGAATAATCCAAAACCTAACATAAATAAAACCCATCTTACCTGTACAACCAGTCAAACTTGTGCAATTCCCTCACAACACATAATATGCATCCATAAACACTCCTCCCCACCACCAACAGCATTCTCATTCTACTTCTATGTCCATTACCTCTCCTAACTACCCTCAATTCCTTTCCCTTCCATCCTCTCTCCAACCTCACCTCCATATCTTCCATCAGCAACCTCACCAGCGTTTCATACATATCTCCTCACCTTCTACAAGTACTCTCTACCAATTCAAAACTTTCCCCATACACCCAAAACCTTCATTACCTGCCCCAGCTCAACTAACAACTCAACTATCTTCACAAATTCAGGAAACTCTACTAAGTAAAAACACCCAACCTACCTACTTTATCTCTCCACTTTGCCCTTAACAGGTGACATTCACTCCAACCCTGGCCCCTACCACGCCTCACACAATAACCCAACATCCCCACAAATCTTTTTACTTAGTAACACTAAATACCCAAAGCCTGTGTAACAAAATCTCCAATTTCCATGCATGGTTCTCACATAATCAACATGACATCATCGCACTGAGACTTGGCTGAAACCATACATCAAAGACTCTGAGGTCCTGCCCCCAGGCTATCAAATAATAAGATCAGGCAGGCTCACTAAAAAAGGAGGTGGTGTAGCAATAATGTTTTCAAACCACCTTACTATAATTTCTTACTCTAACATCATTCCCCATTTTGCCAATGCTGAACTAACCATTGCCTTATTAAAAATAAACAACTATAAAAATGTCTGCATCATTACCTTTTACATCCCACCAGGTAACAACAGTGCAATACTGGAAGACATCCTCTCTTGGATCTCTTCCAACATAACATGGTTGTATTCCACACTGTAAACTCACTGTCCCTGCATAGACTAGTACAGTAATTTCTCTCTCAGGTAGCTTTCCAGTTATTTTTATTTTTGCTGGTATAGTTTATATTTGGATATTAGAAGCTTATGTTTTTGTTTTTGCTTGCTCCCAATTTCAGTAAACCTGTTTCAGAGTTTCTCTAAATGATAGTTTAGACTACTTTATAATGTCACAGTACTACTAGCTTAAAAGTGATTCCAATAGCTTCTTTCAAAAATAAGGGCATGAATATAAGCTACTTTAATAATTGTGTCTTCATGTAAAGTTTTTTTGTTTGTTTAATTGTCATAACTACCTGCTATTTGCGAACTCTTTTTTCTCTCTCCACGTTTGTCTCTCTTTCTCCATAAAGTGCCCTGTTCCCCATTACGCTGTTCCTGATATGGTCTCTAAGAACCTACCTACCTGGTGACAAAAGACCCTATCGAAATACATGCGGTCTCATCTAACAGCCTTATTTTTCCCTGCACCCTCTCGCAAGGAAGCAAGAAATTATGTGGTTGTCTAATTTCTGCTTGTAAATCTGACTACCATCTACTATTGCTTCAGAGGTTCTAAAGTACGCTACGAGCCTGAACAGCCAGCAGCCTTTACCCTCCTCCTATCTACCATGTATCCAAGAAACCTTCTCTACTTTATAATAACCTCCTTTACTAGCTATCACTCATTCCCTAGTACTAAACCAGCTAGCTCCCTTACATACTTACCTGCAATACTAGATCTGCCGACTAGGTGGCACCCTTATCCCATCCTTTATCTCCTGCTTATCCCTCTGTATTTCTTCTGTAATTACACTACATTTCTTAAGTTCTAGACCTGCTCTTATTTTCTCACTTACCCTTTACTTCAACTGTCTACACCCACCTTTTGTTTCTCATAGACTTCTGTTTTATCTCTGATCTTTCCCACTCCTGACTTGCCTAACTTTCCTTCAGTTACTAGCATTGCTGATAGTTTCTTCTCTAGCTTCTCCTTCACTTGTCTCTACCCTCTCCATTCGCCCTGCGGGCTCACTCCGCTCCCCTACCCTACCCCCAAATCTCACCCACTCCCAATGGTCCTACTCTTATACCATCTAACCACACCCCTTCCCTCTTCCACTAATCACAAACCCTTCACCATTGGCCACTTAACTACAATTCCCTCCTTTCACTTACCACACCCTATCTCTCCCACCACACCCTCCACCTATTGCTTTCCACACCTAGTATACCTCTGAGTCTATAACAGCAACCTGACAACTTACCCTTCCAGATGTATAAGCTACCAAACCCAGCCTTCTTACAGAGGTTGCTCATACTTACACTTCTACCACCTCTAACTTTAGCTTATCTGCTAACCTCCTATGAACACCCATTATATCCACACCTTCTCTACCTCAATAAGCTATCTGCCTCTCCTTCTCTACCTATTTTCATTAACCATGTTAACATAACATCTACACCCAGCTATCTACTAGCAAAATACTATAGGGTAGCCCACATTAGATATGACTCTCCCAATCCCAGAAAATCTCTACCTCTATATAGTAAATTCCCAAATCCTAGACTTCAAACACAACTCTTCTCTTTAAAAGATGGAGACATTCACCCAAACCCAGGCCCAACAACTGCTACTACCACTCAACTCAACCCCAACCCCTCTACTATCCATTCCCTTACCAAACCACCTAACTCACTCTTATTAACTCACCTCAACATACGTAGCATTAATAACAAAGTTGCACCTCAACATATGTAGCATTAATAACAAAGTTGCACAACTCCATGCTCTCTTGGAAGTCTACTCTTTTGACATTCTTTGTTTAACAGAAACTTGGTTAAAACCTGTAACTAAAGACAATTAAGTCATCCCACACGGTTATAATATTTTGCGACTTGACCATGCAACCAAAAAGGGTGGTGGTGTAGCTATCCTGTTTAAATCTGGGTTACAGATTACTACCTACGACTATAAACCACCTCAAGACTCCAACACTGAAATTCTTATTACCAAGCTTCAACTTAACACAGTCAAATCCATCTACATTCTCTGTATCTATCTTCCTCCTGGTAATAACATTGCCACCATAGAAAATATCCTTTGTTGGTTATCCCAAAATTTACCCCAAGAAACCATAATCCTAGGTGATTTTAATGTTGATTGGAAGTATTGTAGCAGTAGCCACCCTACCAGCCATATTAACCTTTTTGTTTTTCTCAAACCATTGCCTCCCCTACCAGGATAAACAAGCCTAATAAGAAAGAAAGTACCTTCAATTGGATTCTCATAAATAATCATCCCCAGACATATGAAGCTGCAACCCTCCCTGAGGATGTAAGTGACCACTCACTAACCTACATCATCAGGCTTAAATCCAATCTACCTAATCCAACCATATCTAGGACAATTAGAACCAAGAAAAACTTCAACCCCGATCTCTTCCAGAGAAAACTAGGAGCATGTAACTGGTCTAAATACCTCACACTGGAGGAAGCTGTTAATCACTTTAATTCTAACTTCCTAGCCATACTAGACCACCATGCCCCAACCCGCTCTATTAGAATGAGAACTAAATCTGCTCCATGGCTTTCAAAAGAAACCAGGCAAAAAATCCATCTCAGAAATAAATACTGGAATAAAACTCATTTAACTAAAAACCCAGTAGACCAGCAAAACTTCAGATAGCTGAGAAATGAAACTAAAAAAGCTATACTCTCTGACAAAAGAAAGTACTACCTACAATTCCAGCAGACTCAACATAATAAACCACAAAAGTTCTGGGCGAGTATTAATCAATTTTTACACCCAGGTCAATCCATCACACCAAACCCAAAAGGCACAGACCAGGAGAACCCCAAGCAGGCTGCTAATGCCTTTAATACCTTTTTCACTGAGGCCATTCAAATTCTTGCCAGTCAGTTATCTACTCAGAACTTAACTATATCCAACTCTAACTCTAGCCCATCCCCTCCATTTCTCTTCCAACCAGTCCCAACAACATATATTCTTACCCTTATCCAAAAACTGAAACCGTGCACTCCTTCAGCAGATCAACTACCCGCTGAATATCTACAAAAGGCAGCCAAATCCATTGCCTATCCCATTTCCATTCTCATCAATAGAACCATCAGTGAAGGACACATCCCTAAAATCTGGAAAGTATCCCATATTATCCCCCTTCACAAGGGTGGGAACTCTACTGAACTCTCCAATTACCGTCCCATAGCCCTACTTTCTCCCTTAACAATGAGCATGGAAAAATGCATCCACAGACAGAAAAGCTAGACCACCTAATCCAAAATAACTTACTTTCAAACTCTCAACATGGTTTCAGACCTTCCCACAGCACTACTGCTGCCCTCCTTTCCTTTACTGACTGTATTAACAAAAACTGTAACCATAATATGCTTTCCTCTGCACTGTTTATAGATCTGTCTAAGGCATTCAATATGGTAAATCACCAATATCCTCAAATCCCTGTCAATAGATGCACTAGCTATAAAATGGTTCCAGTCCTACTAGACAACAGGCTGTACTTTGGCATACCATTCTATCTACCCATCTGCCCGTTAACATTGGTGTTCCTCAAGGGTTCATATTAGGACCTCTCTTGTTTTCTATATTTATCAATGACCTTCACCTAGCAATCCCCCAAGCTACATGTATACAATATGCAGATGATTCCACACTGATATGCTCAGCCACATCTATATCTGAACTTCACTCCCTTACCCAAAATGTGTTTAACACAGTTGAACAATGGTTTACACAGCGCTGTCTCCTTCTGAACCCCCCAAAAACTAAACTCCTCCTTTTTACTCCTACTTGTAAGTCCCCCCCCCAATAGACTTCACAGTAACATCCAATAATGGTGCTCTCATATCCCCAGATCCAACTACCAAACTACTAGGTATCACCATAGATAACAACCTTAACTTCAATACCCATATTAACAATACTCTAAAATCTGTTAATAGAAAACTAGGCTCTAGCTACAGGATCAAACCCTTCCTCTCTCCTGCAGCTAGAATAACTATTGCTCACACCCATCTAATTCCTACTCTCCTCTATGCCTCACCCATATATACTAATCTCTCTCAAAACAACCTTAATAAAATGGAAAACTCATACAATAACATAGCCAGATTTGCTACAGGTAACCCTTTCAGAACCCACCAGTGTTTTAATCTTAAAGCAGCTAGGATGGCTTAAATTACAAAATCAGCTTAAATTCCACCAACTGACCATTTCCCATAAAACCCTTTACCAACCTACCAATACCCCTATACTATCTACCCTCATTACCCCCTACAACAATCTAAAGACCTTACGATCATCACATAAACATCTTGTAAATATTTGTAAATCAAACAACAGGGCTGGGGACTCTCTTTTCTCTAATACTGTTGGAAAACCCTGGAACCTTCTTCCTAATGAACTTTCCTCTCTTCCCTCTATATCACTCTTTAAAACCAAGTTGAATCTTTTTCTCAGACTAAACCTGACTGATCAATTAGCTCTTCTTACTTGGTTCAACCTTCCCTCCTCTTCTCAGTAATCAAGTTCCTTTTCTTAATAACAACTTACCTTGTCCTTCTATACTATTACTTACATCTTCAGAATCTCATTAAGGAGACTACTTTTACTAATATATTGTATAATTCAGCTCCTACTTTTTCATTATAACTTCTTGTATACTAATATATTGTATAATTCAGCTGCCATCTTTTTCTTTATGATGTATTGCAACTACATTTTGTATTGTACTAATTGTATCTGTATATTTTGCACTGTTATGAACGAATGACCTCTTTGATTATTCTCTGTACTGCACCTGCAATGTTCATTGTATAAATTAATTTTTGTATATGGAATTTTGTTTGTTTCCTCAGAGCTTATCTCCCCGGGCCTCTACTGAAAATGGACATGTATCCAGTTAGACTATCCCAGTCAACAAATGTAAAATAAAATAAAAATAAATAAATAACATATGAAGTTATGATCCTAGGATATGTTAACATTAAGTGGACAAATTTAACCTCAAATCCCTCTACCTACAATATAAATCTATCTAACTTCACCCAACTCATCAAATCTACAGCCATACCATCCAATGAGTATTCCTCTGGATCCATCCTGGACTAGATACTTGTCTCACACCCCAACAATATTTCTGAAGCCGGCACCCTCCCAAATTCCTTAAGTAACCACCTCTCTGCCTACATACATCAGTCTCCATATACTCTACAACACCAACATCATTACAAGGAAACTCGGAACCTAACAAACTTCAACCCCATTCTCTTCGCCAAAACCCTCTATAGAATAAACTGGAACATACTAAAAAGACTTTCATTAGATGACGCTGTTGACAGTTTTAATAATTCCTTCATAGATACACTAAACAACTAAGCACCTATATGCAAAATAAGGATAAAAACCAATCCTGCACCTTGGCTGACCAAAACCCTAAAGCACTACAGAAAAATCAAAAACCAAGACTCACTTTTGCTCTCCAAACAACTTCATAACCTAGTAATAAAACTGGTCCAAAAAGATAAAAAAATACTACATTAAGCTTCAATCCAGCCACAGTCATAATTCAAAAAAATTCTGGAATGCCATCTCCTCACTCCTTAATCCAGGCACCAAAGAAAGTCCCTGCCCACGGCCCAACAAAGCCCAGGAAATTGCACTACTTTTCATCTCCTTCTTCATAAACTGGATAGCTGACCTTACTGCCAATTTTTCAAACACTAGCAGCATAAATAACACCCCTCACCCCAACTCCCTGTCCTCCTCCATTACCTGCTACACCCACCACCCTCCCCTAATTTCCCCACCCCATTCATCCACTCCAACTAGTCTCTACCACAAGTATAAAAAGACTACTCTTAAAGCTCAAACTCTGCTCAAACGCCCCCGATAACCTACCACCGTCCATTCTAAAGGCTTCTGAGAAAGCCATAGCTTACCCTATAAGTATCCTAATCAACAGGTCATTTGCTGAATCTCACATATCCAAACTGTGGAAAAAAGCTTACATTCTCCCTCTCCATAAAGGTGGCAAAAACAATGACATATCAAACTTCCACCCCATTGCCATCCTATCACCAATCTCCAAGATACTTGAAAAATGCATCCACACACAGGTCATGCCCCCCATAATCCAAAACCACCTCTTATCTCCATCACAGCATGGCTTTCGACCCAGTCACACTACCACTACTGCCCTTATATCATTCCTCAACACCGTTAACAGAGCCCATGACTCTGGGAAAACTGTTGCAACCATACTCCTAGACCTCTCAAAAGTTTTCAATACCGTCTCCCTCCCCTTACTACTATCACAATTCTTTCACTTACATCTCTCCCCTCCCACTACAAATTGGTTCACAAGCTATCTTTCAAACAGACAAGAAGCCATCAAATGGCAAAACCTACTGGTGTTCAGCAAGGCTCCATACTTGGTCCCCTACTATTCAATATCGTTATCAATAACTTCCACACCTTTATCTCCCATGCTGATGTAATTCAGTATGCAGATGATTCAACAATAATCTGCTCAGTCAACTCAATTTCTGAACTACAGCTTAAAACACAACCTGCTTTCTCCACCACAGAATCCTGGATGTTCAACAACCACTTAGCTCTGAATCCAAACAAAACTAAAATCATAACTTCACCTCATCTAAGTCCACAATGATATACAAAGATACTTTCAAAATCTACAGCCAAACTAAACCCATCATAGAAATTGTCCCAAAATCAAAACTTCTTGGAGTAGTCATTCACAAAAAACTAAAATTTGACATCCACATACAACAAAATATCAAAAAAAATCGGATTTCTTTACAGACACAGTCAATACCTAACATGTTCCACAAGAAAAACCCTAGCATCCACATACCTTCTCACCTCTCTCATGTATGGCTCCCCCATACTTATTAGCCTCCAAGCCTCCCTAAAAGCCAAGATGGATGCCTGCTATAACAAGATATCCAAATCTGCAACAAATCCCAAATGCTCCTCCCACCACTGCAAGGCACATCGAACTCTAAATTGTCTGGAACTACCAAATTACCTCAACTACTTACAGCTTATGATTGCTCACAAACTCTTCTTCAAATCATCTAATTGTCCATCCCTTAATTCTATCTTCAACCCCTAGCTCCCTAACAGGCCCCTTAGATCAGGGAACACAAATTTACTCCAAGTTCACAAGCCTAAATGACCTCATGGGCAACTTATCTTCTCTTTATCCCTTGCCAAAAAATGGAAGGCTCTCCCATTATCTCTTAGAACAACTCTTAATCCTGTCAATTTTGAATATGTATCTCTTAGAACAACTCTTAATCCTGTCAATTTTGAATATGTATCTCTTAGAACAACTCTTAATCCTGTCAATTTTGAATATTCTCTTCACTTGTACCTCTCCACTACCTGGAACTGTCCTTGCTCATAATCCTATACTAACCTCCCTATAAAACCTTTTTACTCTATCCTTTACAAGCCTATTAATTCTATATTTGTATATGTGTGTGTGTAAGTAGGTATATATAGGAAGGCTGTATGCTTATCTATAAATCTTGTTTAGTAAATTACCAGGTATGATACTACTTTACAATGTGTTAAATACCCTATAATGTCAATCGTATTACTGTACTTCACGATTCTACTGTCTTTGTACTATGTTATTTCTATTTTACTGTAGAGCTTTTCTCCTCGGGCCATCACTGAAAACGGGCTCATTATGGCCCAGTGGACTTTCCAGGTTAACAAACTGCAAATAAATAAATAATCAACCACATTTTCCAAAATATAGTTAAATAAAATATGTTAATATTGAATCATAATAAAACATAGCAATAATCAGCCACATTTTCCAAAATATAGTTAAACAAAATATGTTAATATGAAACCATAATAATAATAATAATAATAATAATAATACATTGCAATAATGAATAAATTAAGATAATGGGTAGAGGGAGAGAGAGAGAGAAAGAGAGAAAGAGAGAAAGAGAGAGAGAGAAACGTTCTATTAGTAACGCTGCAGATAATATCCCTGACAACACTGGTAATACATACTTCTACAGGTGGGTACTGACAGTTGTGATTACAGTGACTACAGTTCTCCTATAGCTGTTGTAGCATATTCATACCTCTCAAGCTGATAGCATGGGACAATAAGGACCAAACACTAACAAATGCAGGTACACAACTACTCAGAATAGTTTCACATAATGTGGAATTATATAACTACCAGGGTGTTCTGTAAATGGATTTGGTAATACAATGCATTCCAGGTATTAATTTATCTGGTAAACATGTGATGGATGGATAAGTCAGTTCTAATTACATTACAAGAAATTGTGACACTTGAGGAGAGAGATGTTTGTGTACAGTAATTAAACTAGACAGCCGGCACTGCTTAGTTGGCAGTCATGGGAGTAGAACCCACTAACTGTGACTGCAGGGGGATCTGCAAATAATTTAATAATTGACTGCAGCAGCATAGTACAGATATGCAAGAGATACAGCCATACTGGGATTACACAGTTTTATTTCTGAATCAGCAATGCTGGTGAACACATTCTTGCTATTGTATGTAACATTCTGTGAGATCTAAACACAATAGCTGCACATAATATGGGCTAACTAACCCGTAACATTTTTGTGTTCTAGGGGAGAGAGAAACTGTGAGCATTACATGACTGATACTGAAAATGTAGTGCTACATAGGACTGGATTAGAACCCAAGACTGTGTGTGGCAAAATGTACAGTGTACAAGGAATTTAACAGAATGAGCTAGTGAAGCACTGCTGACTACAGGGTGACTGATACTTACCTGGAGATCACCTGTAAACATACTGTGATTTGTGCAAAACAAGTTACAGGACTTTCCTCTAGCAATAGAACACACATGCATGTTATACAACCATACTGCATATATTACTACAGCTTTATTCCACTTTCAAAAATACTGGTGAACACATCCAGTATTATTGTTATTGGTTTGCAATATCTGTGAAGTCCACATACATATGTCCATGGAGTGGGCTACCTCACCCATATACCTTTATTACCTGAAGTCTGTGGTAGATAGAGCATTATGTGCCCAGTATTGGCCTAGAGGTAGCCTTGAACAGTACTATGAGTTAAGCAATACAGTTTGCAGCCATTAGATTTGCATTCCATAGCTATTACAATATTACACTTGCCTGTAGCAACCTTACCTTACAGACTCACTGCATCCAGCTCTAGGGCAATGGTTATGACAAGACAGTTCTAATGTACACTGTTGTCCTTGCTGTTATTGGTATTGTTACTTGTTTTTATTGATCTACAGTTGTTATTATTCATTTATTGCACTACAGCTCTAATTCCACATTTATTGCATTACAAACTTTATTGTATATACTTTATTGCAGTTAATGCTTTACTCTTTCTTCCTTATTGCACTACAGTTGGCATAATACATCAATACTCACCATACTCATGGAGCAACCTGCACAGCTGCCCAGCATGAGACTCAACATTGCAGGCCCTTTCAGCTGCAGCTGTTGGGAGAGAAGCACACCATTATGCATATCAGTTTTGAAGACATTTAGATTACATATTGGTAAAACAGAGGATGTATTACTTACATATTTGTGGGCATTCAGTGTCCTTGCTTCTTAGACCCAGGTGTCAAAAGTTCCCCTCTTTCACCTTTTCAGGTTGTCATGATGGTGATGACACTGCTCACCTGTGCAGCTTGTCTCAGGCCTCCCCCTTACACTCTGAGTCCAGAAATCCACCCCACAGCAGCTTATAATCGTGGTTTTTGACAAGGAGCCCAACCATGACCCCAGACCTCTGAATGCCCCAGTGCTGCACCTGAAAGTGCACACCTTCTCCAACACCACCAGTCATATCAACAGATGAATGAACTCCAATGGATTCTGCAGAATTCCTGCCTAGTGCACTTAATATAGTCTGGTTTCCCACCATTACACATCATTGAACAACATTCAAAAAAGCACTGCATTGCTTATCAGTGCACAAACCAGCCATGCAGAGATGAGCGCTGTGCAAACATGCACAATCGTGGTTTTAGTGAAGCTGAGCACTGCAGAAACATTGACAGCCATTATCATGTTTATGCTGTGCTTAGCAGGTTTGAGCACAGTTGCACAGAGTGCAGAGAAGTCATATTTTAAAATTGTGTGCAACAAAAAGACAGACATGTTCTGACTTCCATATATTTCAGCCCTGGACCTACTACACATACAGCCATAACTCTACCCATTTATCTACCTTCACATACACCACTGAGCTACTTATTAGCAGTGCTGAGCACCATGCTGCACCATGCAAACACACTTAAACACACCAATAATTAAACAATTAATTACATACAGTTTTTATTTTTAGTTATCTGGCAGGTGTTGTCAAGGTATTTATGGGCTCTGCTTGGCTTAACTCCACTCCATGCCACACCATGCAAACATCAACACTACACAGTGCCTACACAGAGTTTATTAAATCCTGGGGCTAGAGGAAACATAGTAAATAGACTGAGTAAAAGTGGCATAAAAATGTTCTCATACCTTATAAAAGTCTGGAAGACATTGCATGATTGCTTAATATAGATGTACAGCTATCTTTATCTTAAAAATGCTGACAGCTGAGTCAGTGAAGCCAGTTAATTAAAATGTATGTCATGACAATCACAAAACATCTATAAAAGCTTAAATTGCAATATATCCCCTGCTATAGTTTTCAAACTTCTTAGATGCTATGCATATCTTCTGCTGCATACCTGTTAAGTCTCATTTCTGATAATTATAAATACTGGCGTATGTTTTCCTTTTTAAGGTACTTCAGTTACGATGCCTAATTAATCTGAACACAAATTAAAGGTCTTACTGCTAAATGCTAGGAATCTAAACATGAAACTGCACTCATTTCAAGCATTCTT
The DNA here is from genome assembly GCF_019279795.1 of Protopterus annectens. Lineage (NCBI taxonomy): Eukaryota > Metazoa > Chordata > Ceratodontiformes > Protopteridae > Protopterus > Protopterus annectens. Next base: position 80,044,222 of record NC_056735.1, read on the forward strand.
AACCCTGGAACATGCTGATATTTGTGCAGTCACAGAAACCTGATTCAAAGCTGTGGAGAGTACCCCAGCCATACCAGGTTACTGATGCTATCATACATTCAGACCCCAAACCATGGGCAGAAAAGCAAAGGGAGGTGGAGTTTCAATATATATTAAAGACATACAGACCTGCAGGCTGGTCAAACAGTATGACACACAGGAGACACTCCAGGTGCAGTTAATCATTGACAAGATCCCTATTCAAATCATAGCTAGCTACAGGCCCTCAAGTTTGACTCAGGATGCCCACTCAACCTATAGGACTTCTTCAAATCTATCAAGATTCATCTTTTTATCCTGAGCCTTCGAGACTTTAACTATCCAACCATAGATTGGAAGAACTAGTCATGCCAAAACACAAATGCCCAGAAATTCCTTGAGATCATCAATGCAAATATCTTGGACCAGCTGGTCAACACCCCCACAAGAGGTGATGGGCTTGGTATTAACCAACATGAGTAACCACTGCAGCATCGCTACAATGTCATCCTCCTTAGTAAGATACTACCACGAAGTGGTCACTTTCAAAGTCACCATGTCCCCCACTCCCCACCCCCTCGCTAGAGCCAAACAAAAAACCTTCTCCAAAGATGATTACAACCTCCTGAGGGAAGGTATAAACAGCTTCACAGCCCCCTCCCACTGCATAGGAACTAGCAAAAATGTCCAAACCTACACCAAAGCACTATACAAGCATTTATATAGCTGCATGGAATCAGGAATACCCAACAGGGTAAATTCCTCCTCCTCGGGGAAGAGTAAACCTGTCTGGTGGACATCTGCAATAGATAAACTCTATAATAAAAGGAAGAAATTGTTGTCCAGGACCAAAAAGGAGCAGGTGCCTAACTGGAAGCAATATCTCCTTAGCCTGAACAAGCAAATAAGAGCACTAGTGAAATCCTGCAAAGCAAACTTCAAGTCCAAACTAACCACATCTACTAAAGATAATCATAAAGCCTTTTATTACATATGTCCACAACCTCAAAGGAAGAACTCAGATCTGCTCAGAACTGGTGGTCAAGGACACCACAAACACAAATGCTACAGATATAGTCAACCTGCTGGAAGACAGGTTCAATGAAAATTTTACTCCTATGTCTTCCCATCAGTAAATCAGGTCATACTCAGCACCAGCCCCCCCTTGTCTCTAGTGAGTAAGTCATCACTGCCTCTCAAAGGCAAAACATACAGCTTCCGTGGTACCCGATAACATCCCAAGCTGCATCTTACATGAACTCAGGCAAGAACTTGCAGCACCATTAGTCACCCTATTCAACCAAAGCCTGACTACCAGCTTCATCCCTGCTGAGTGGAGGACAGCCACAGACATCCCTTTGCACAAAGATGGAGCATCCACCGACCTAGGAAACTATAGACCTATCAGCCTAACTAACCTGATCTGCAAGACCATGAAATGGATTATCATGTACCTCATTAACAAGGATATTGGCAACCTCCAAACACTCAATCCCACACAGTTTGGTTTCATTAAGGGACGTCATGCCTGTTAAATTTGGTCCACTCCTTTGAGACAGTCACCAAAACCATGGACTAGGAGAAAACATTGCGCACTGCATACCTTGACCTGGTCTTTAATACTATTCTCAACTCAGGTATAAAAGATAAACTCTCTCAACTAAGCATCAATCCATATGTTAACAGATGGGTAGCAAACTGGCTCACTGATAGAACTCACCTAGTCAAAATAGGGAAGCCACCTCAAACAGTAAACCTGTAACAAGGGGAGTACCGCAGGGATTGGTCTCGGGACCTCTGTTGTTTGGGATATACTTTTCTGAGGTTCAGGCCAAAAACAGTGGGTTATGGCTGTCAAAGTTTGCAGATGACTGCAAACTGGGCATTGTCATCAATGTCCCTATTAATGTGGATATTCTCCAAGAGGGTCTCACCCAAACAAATGACTGGTGCCAAAAACACGGCCTCAAACTGAATGCCAAAAAATGCATCATCATCCCCTTTGGGGAGAGTGACCTCACAACAAAATATCACAATAATAACAACGTCCTAAGCACGCAATCAGTCTTGAGGCACTTGGGCACCCATGTTGATAGCAACCTGACTTTTAACCATCATAGTGCCTCTGTTGTATGGAAAGCTTTCTACATGGCCCACCTCATTAGGGAGGGTATCTCATCCAGGGACAAGGAGGTCATAGCATCTCTATATTCTTCCCTTAGAAGACCCATTATTGAGTACAATGCCTCTTTCAACATGTACCTCACAAAGTAGATGCAGCAGCTGGAGAGACCACAGAGGTTCCTCACCAGGAGAATCCAGGGACTCAAACTTCTACCCTACACAGTTAGGCTAAAAGCTCTGTCCTCTACTCAGTCACATAAAGACTCCTCAGAGGTGACCTCTGTTTGGTGTACAAAGCAATCTCAGACCCCACCTTGATGGGACTGCTGCATATCCACAAGTCAAGCTCCACTCGAGTAACCCACATGCGTGCCCTCAACCTGGGCTGTGACATCAATAGGGCTTGTTGGTGGGACAGGTTTGTGTCCCAGAGACTCCCCCTTCTGTGGAATAGACTTCCTCTCCAGGTCAAGGAGATCACCTCATTATCCCTTTTTAAGTGCAACCTGGATAACTGGATGGGGAACAGAAAATACATCCCTGGGATTCCACCTGTGTCCCTGCTGGACAGGGGCATCGGATGCTGACTTGTTGGAAAATGGGCTAAATTCTTGACTGGGCTTGTAAGGGCCTCAGGCCAATAGCCTAGCAACTTCCTATGATCCTATGAACCAGTGGAACAAATTAAAGGCCATGAAACAAAACATTATAGTCTTGCAACGAACTCAGCCTCTCGCTGTCTCTCTCAAAAAAAGATAAATTAATAAGTATTTTTCTTTTTTCTTTTGTTCATTTTCTTCAGTCCCACTTTTATATTTGTTCATAAATGGAATAAACAGATTTAATTTACATTTATAGAATAGTGTGACCAGTTAGATATGAAGGCATTATTTCCAAAGTTGCTTTTTTTCTTTTGTTTTTTTATTAGAAACGTCAAGGAATTCCACACCGGGAAGAGTATTAACATGTCACAGCCTTTTTAGGCAAAGATACATCACAGATAAAAGATAAAAGACGTTATCAATAATTGCATCACAATCCTGACTGAAGAAATTTCTGATCTTATTTAATTAATACATTAAAGCTTAAGACAACTCTCACAAATGGCCTTTTCCAAGTCTATTTTTGTAGTGGAAATTCTGCAAAGAAGTGAGCTAGAGGAGTCCAGGGATTAATTTTGTATCCATATATATTCATATAGCAATACAATTCCAA